>NW_006409023.1:68926-70353 GCF_000296735.1 Chrysochloris asiatica | reverse complement strand
AAGGCAATGGGGCAACATATATAAAACCCTGAAAGAAAAAAAAACAAAAAACTACCACCTCAGAATCCTCTACCCAGCAAAAATGTCAAGAATATATGTTGGAGCAATCAAAACATTCTAGGATAAACAGAAGCTAAGGGATTTTGCCAAAGCCAACCTTATTATGAAAAACATCCTAAAGGAAGTTCTGTGGGCTGAGAACCAACAAAAATAGACAGCAACTACAGAATGATGTACGTGGCAGAATCACCCTGAACTTAATTGACAAATGGAAGAGTCAGGAACAGAATAAAATTATAAGAACAGAGGATCTGGGAGGTCAGACTACGATCAAAACAATTACAAGGTGAAAGAAGGTAAACACAGAGGAACAGAGATCCAGGTGGTGGGGAGTTCAGGTAGATTACAGGATAAAATAGACTGTCATAAATGGAGGGTAGAACTAATGGATTATAAGGTAACCACAATAGGGCTGGGGTGGGGGATTTAGTTTGGGTGTTGGGGAGGGCAACACAAGAAGTGATGAGGAGGCAGAAAAACAAGATAGATAAGGGAACACTGAGACAGGTTTGCATGGCCTAGTGGGACAGAGGTAAATAGTGATGCATACTCAACGTTGGAACAACAGGGCTCTGGGATACAGGGATCTAGGTACAGCTTGAAGAGGGGAAATAATACTAAAATCCTTGCCTGCCTTATGAATATTAGTTTCCCTTCCCTATCATTGTAAAATAGAAAATTGAATGGGATAGAAAGAATGTTGGGAAACATGATTAGAAAAAACTTGTAAGCCCGTCTTCAGCCTATAACTGATTGGAATACCTAAAAGGGGTTCTACAACTTGCCCAGTGAAATAGGCCTCGTGTAAAGCCTTTACAGAGTATAGGACCTAAGGTGGAATCTTGAGTCCCATCCAGAACCTTATTAGGTGGGAAAGTCCCACTAGAAAGGACAAGAAGACTGGAAAAGCTACAGTGACAGAAGATACATATTCAAAGAAAGATCACCAAGAAAAACCCAAAACAAAAATGTCAGCATGACTGGCTACTACAAGAATTAAACAAGCTGTTCACGAGGAAGACATCAAGGCTATCAATCAAGTGCCTTCAGGACAAACTTCCCTCTAAGACTGAAACTCAAAGGGAATACACAAACAAGCATGTAAGTAGACATTGGTCTACTGGTGAGTGAAAGAGGCGGAAAGGCACCAATGAAGAAATGGGCTGAGTTCAACCCCAGTCCATTGAATCCCATTGACCTGGTGATGAGAGATAGAAGAGGAAGGGCTAGTTGGTCCTAAATATGGTGAGACCTGAGGACACTTGAACCCATGGACAAGGACTTAGCCACAGAGGGCTAGAACTGAGAGTGAAGCATCCAACTGATATGAAGTGAGGGGAGATGCACAAGAACACCCAAACTTGCAT
>NW_006409023.1:65699-68333 GCF_000296735.1 Chrysochloris asiatica | reverse complement strand
AGATTCATGGACTAAGAAACAGGGACTAAGAGCTGGTGGCCTGGAGGCAGACTTGCAAAATGTGCCCTTTGGAGATGTAAATTATCATATAGGCCTGAGAGATTTTTTGTTTGTTTGTTTGTTTGTTTGTTTTTAAAAAGCTAAAGTGGATAGAGAGAAATACTGTTAACTGATGGTACATGGAGGGGATTATAATCATTGTAATGGAAAAAATGTATGATTTGTTGAATGTAAAACTGATGATATGCCCTGTAAACTTTCACTCAATCCACAAAAAAACCTTAAATAAAAAAATAAATTCAAAACAAAAACAAAAAAAAATCCTGATGCTCTGCCCTGTAAACTGTCATTCAATCCAAAATTAAAATCTGAGGAATAAGAGATAACATATGATCAAGACCCAATAATACTGAAGAAAGAAGTCCAAGGTGCACTGAAGAAATTGGCAAGGAACAAGGCCCAAGAATTGATGGAATAAAAATTGAAATCTTTCAAGAAAGTGAAGCAGCACAGGAGGCAAGAAATTTGGAAGACAAATAGCTGGCCGAATGATTGGAAGAGACCCGTATTTGTTCCCATTCCAAAGAGAGGTGACCCAATGGAATGTGGAAATCACCAGAAAATCTCTTTGATATCCTATGCAAGTAAAGTTTTACTAAAGGTAATACAGAAATGGCTGCAAGCATACATTGACAGAGAACTTCCATAGGTTCAAGGAGGATTCAGAAGTGGCTGTGGAAAGATGGATATTATTGCTGGTGTTCAATGAATGTTGGCTGAAAGCAAAGAATATCAGAAAGATGTTTACCTGTGCTTTATTGACTACTCAAAGGCTTTCAGTTGTATGGATCATGACTAGCTATGCACAATATTGCAAAATATGAGGATTCCTGAATACTTAATTGTGTTCATGGGGAATCTGTACATATCAAGAGACAGTTGTTTTGGAACAGAACATGGGAACACTGAAAGGTTTAAAATTTAAAAAGTTGTGCAGCAAGGTTGTATTATTTCACCATACTTATCCAACCTATATGCTGAGCAAATAATCTGAGAACCTGGGTTATATGAAGAAAAATGTGGCATCAGGATTGGAGGAAGACTCATTAATAACCTGTGATATGCAGATGATACAACCTTGCTTGTTGAAAATGAAGAGGACTTAAAACATTTACTGATGAAGATCAAAGAGCACAGCCTTTGGTATAGATTACATCTCAATGTAAAGAAAACAAAAATCCACACCATTGGACAAATAAACAACATTCTTATCAACAGAGTAAAGATGGAAGTTGTCAAGGACTTCATTCTTCTTGGATCAATTATCAACACTTGTTCAAACATCAGTCAAGAAATCAAACGACGTATTGCATTAGGCAAATTTGCTGCACAAGACCATTTTAAAGTGTTGAAGAGCAACATTTTAAGACGAAGGTTCATCTGACTGAAGGCATGGTATTTTTAATAACCTCATATTTTTAATAATGCATGCAAAAATTGGACAGTGAATAAGGAAGACTGTAGAAGAATTGATGTATTTGAGTTATGGTGTTGGAGGAGAATGTTGAAAGGGCCATGGCCTGCCATAAGAACCAATAGATCCGTTTTGGAAGAAGTGCACCAAGAGCGGTTCTTTGAGGACAAGATGGTCAAACTTCGTCTCTCATACTTCAGACATATTGTCAGGAGGGACCAGTCGCTGGGGAAAGATATCTTGTTTGGTAAGGTGAAGGGTCAGAGAATAAGAGGAAGAGCCCCAACGAGATGGATTGGCCAGGTGACAGCATTGATGGACTCAAGCATGACAAGAGTAGTGAGCTTGGCCCAGGATCAGGCAGTGTTTCGTTCTGCTCTGCATGAGGTCGCTATGAGTTGATACTGACTCGATGGCACCTATCAACAACAACAACTAGAATTGAAGAAACAAATAGATATATCAACAATTATAGTGAGAGAATTTAATACGCCAGTTTTGAAAAGGATAGAACAACCAGAAAGAAATGTGACAAATTTACACAGGAACTAAACAGCACAATCAACCAACATTGTACAGAGCATTCAACACAACAACAGCACAATATACATTCTTTTTCAGTGCACGTGGAATATTCTCCAGAATTGACCATGTGTTAGGTAACAAATCAAGCCTCCATAATTTTTCATGAAAATAGATGCAAAAATTCTTAACAAAATTCTAGCCAACAGAATTCTGCAACACATCAAAAAATAATATATCATTACCAAGTGGGAATCATATCAGGAATGCTAGGATGGTTCAACATTAGAAAATCAATCAATGTAATCCATTATATAAATAAGAAAAAATAAAAGAACCACATGATCATATTGATTGATGCAGAAAAGGCATTTGACAAAACCCAATATCCATTCCTGGTAAAAATACTCAACCAAGTAGGAATTGAAGGGAAATTCCTTGACATAATTGTTGTTGTTGTTGTTAAGTTCCAATGAGTCGTTTCCGACCCATAGCGACCCTGTACAGGGTTTCCGAGGCTGTAAATCTTTATGGGAGGAGAACGCCTCATCTTTCTCCCACGGAACAGCTGGTAGTTTTGAACTGCTGGCCTTAAGGTTCGCAGCCCGATTCATAACTACTACGCTACCAGAGCTCCT
>NW_006409023.1:56656-64784 GCF_000296735.1 Chrysochloris asiatica | reverse complement strand
TACCAAACATGATATCCTTCTCCAGTGACTGGTCCTTCCTGACAATATGTCCAAAATATGAGAGGCGAAGTTTGGCCATCCTTGCCTCCAAGGAGCACTCTGGCTGCACTTCTTCCAAAACGGATCTATTGGTTCTTTTGGCAGCCCATGGCACTTTCAATATTCTCCTCCAACATTCTTCTATGGTCTTCCTTATTCACTCTCCAGCTTTCGCATGTATATGAGATTCTTGAAAATACCATGGCTTGGATCAGACGCACCTTAGTCCTCAAGCTGACATCTTTGCTCTTCAACACTTTAAAAAGGTTTTGTGCAACAGATTTGCCTAATTCAATATGTCGTTTGATTTCTTGACTACTACTTCCATGAGTGTTGATAATTGATCCAAGAAGAATGAAGTCCTTGACAATTTCAATCTTTTTCCATTCATAAAAATGTTGCTTATTGGTCCAGGGTGAGGATTTTTGTTATATTTACATTGAGATGTAATCCAAACCGAAGGCTATGCTCTTTGATCTTCATAGTAAATATTTTAAGTCCGCTTCACTTTTAGCAAGCAAGGTTGTATCATCTGCATATCACAGATTATTAATGAGTCTTCCTCCAACCCTGATGCCACATTTTTCTTCATATAACCCAGTTTCTCAGACTATTTGCTCAGCATACAGGTTGAATAAGGTAGAGAGATACAAATCAAAACAACAATTAGATATCATCTCACACCAGCAATAATAGCAAAGATTTAAAAAAGTAAAGGACAATAAATCTTGGTGAGGATGTGGAAAGACTGGGACCCTCTTTATTACTTATGGGATTGTCAAATGGTCCAACCACTCTGTAAAACAATATGATACTTCCTTAGAAAGTTGGGAATAGTCATACAATATGATCCAGCGGTACCTGTACTTGGTATTTACCCACAAGTAATATGAGCCATGACATGAGTAGATATATGTACATCAATATTCATAGTAGGATTATTTACAATAGCAAAAAGATGGAGACAGCCTAAGTGCCCATCTATGGAAGAATGGATAAACAAACTTTGGTACACACATGCAATGGAATATTATGCTACCTTGAAGAATAACAAGAAAACTGCAAGCTTTTCTCATGGATGAACCTTGAGGATATTATGTTTAGTGAAATCAGTCAGTCTCAAAAGGGGAATACTTCATAGGACCATTTGCCATAAAAGATTAATAAAATACCCACACTAAAAGAGGGAGGGGAATCACTGCTGGTTACCAGGGTGTATGGAGTGGGTTAAGGGAGGGAAATATGGAGCACAGGGTATGGAATAGACACAGGATAGTTTGGGTCCTGGGGGTAGGGTGCAATACACAAGTAGGGGGAGAGGAATAGAAGAACAAGGCGGATGGGAAAACAAGCAGTTAGGCAGGGTTGTATGGGCTAAGTAGGACAGGGGTAAATAATGATGTATGCTCAAACTCTGAGAAAAAGGGCTCTGGGATACATGGGTTGAAGCATGGTTTGAATGGATAAAAGAGGGGAAAGAATGTTAAGATTCTTGGCTGTCTTTTGAATTTTGGTTTCCCTTGCCTACTATTGTAAAGTAGGCACTTGAGGGGGAGATAAAGGAATAGCCAGAATATTATGATAGAAAGCTTGTAAGTCCGTCTTCAGCCTATAACTGATTGTTGTTGTTGTTAAGTGCTTTTGAGTCAATTCCAACCCATAGCGACCCTGTATAGAGTTTCCAAGGAGCAGCTGGTGAGCTTGAACCGCCGACCTTGCAGTTCAAATGGCTTTGCAGTCTGGTGCATTAACTCATAGCACCACACCAGGACTCCTATAACTGATTAGAATACTTAAAATGGGGCTAGAACGTGCCCAGTGAAGGAGGCTTCCTGCTGAGACTTTGCATGGTGTAAGACCATAGGTGGAATCCTGAACCCATCCAGAATCTTCTGAGGCAGAACATTTCCTCTTGAAAGGAGGAGCAGACCATCCTGCAGTACCTGGAGTAGCAGAGGATGCTTCTTGAAAGAAAGACCAGCAGGGAAATAAAAAACAGTAACGGGAGTCTGATTGACTACTGTAAGAACAAGCAAGTTGTTTGCCCAGGAGCCATCATGGCAAGTGGTCGGGTCCCCTCAGGGCAAACCCTCTTCCAAGTCTGAGACTCAAGTGAAATACACGAGCAGGCATTTGGTCTTGCTGGTCACTATGTTGGCCTACGGATAAGGGGAAGTGGATGAAAAACAGCAATGAAGTTGTGAGCTAAGTCTGACCACATTCAATAGACTCCTGTCAACTTGGATTGAGACCCTGGTTGGCCAGCAGTATGGCAAGACCTGGGGACCCCTGAGCCCAGAGACAGGGACCTGGCCACAGAAGACTAGAGCAGAGAGTGAAACATCTAGTTGATATGAAGTGAGGGGGCGTGCACAAGAACACCCACACTTGCAGATAGTACCTACTTGACCTGGATTCAATGGCTGGATGATCAGAACTCTACTAGAGGGTGAAGAAGAGTGAAAAAAAAAGAGTAAATCATTGCAATTTGATGAACTTGACCTATGCTTGTGGATGCAGTACTGCAAAGGAGGGAACAAATCTTTGCAGTGAGGATCATTCCCACTTCCTTGGAACACAGGGTCTACAAGGATGGGCAACTTAGATGTTGGCTACCCACATTGGGGAGGCTACAAAGGCAAAAAGTGGCTGGCTTACAATCTTTAAATAAGGAACCTAGTTCCAGAGGGTATGGGAAAGGTAGAATCTCCACTGAATGGTTTCCAACCTTTCTGGTCAAGGCTGATGAAAGGTGATGGGAAAAACACTCGTGGTTCAATAGGTAATTATTGCTATCAGGACTGACTATGAGTGTTGGAAAGGTAAAGGTAGACATTTTGTAACAAAAGATGGGGCATGGTTGATTTTGCAGTCCAGGAGCAGAGGTCCCTGGAACCATTAAGTGATAAAAGCAAAGTAAAGGACACTATCCAGAGAAGCAGTGATGCTAGAAATGGAGGCAGAGATGATGACGTAGAGAGAA
The DNA here is from genome assembly GCF_000296735.1 of Chrysochloris asiatica. Lineage (NCBI taxonomy): Eukaryota > Metazoa > Chordata > Mammalia > Afrosoricida > Chrysochloridae > Chrysochloris > Chrysochloris asiatica. The sequence goes on along the minus strand of NW_006409023.1, from coordinate 61,762 downwards.
GGAGCAGCTGGGGACTTTAGACTCAGGGATGCAAGGTTCTGTGTGCTGATGGCCGAGGAGCGGGTGGGCGAGGTATACCCTTTGGTTGTTTGATGATGCATGCAGGGGACTGTAATCATTGCAATGAAATGACATATGATAGGGTGAATGTAAAGATAATGTTCTCCCATGTAAACCATCACAAAATTCACAATAAAAAATTAAAAAAAAAAAAATCTATCATGCCATCTCCAGCATTTTTTCTACCACCAATGTCATAGTTTCCAACTACTGATGCTTCTTCTTTGTTTTTAAGCTTTTCATTTAAATTGCCAGTAATTATCAATACATCTTAATCTGCATGTTTGATAAATTTCAAACTGGAGAAGCTGGTAGAATTCTTCAATTTCATAATCACTGGCTTTAATGCTTGGTGCATAAATTTGAATAATAATGGTATTAACTGATCTTCCTTGTGTATGTATGGATATTATCCTATCACAGACAGCACTTTACTTCATGACAGACCTTGATAAGTTCTTTTTGATGTTGAATGTGACTCCATTCCTGTTTAATTTTTCATTCCCACCATAGTATACCATGTAACTATTATATTCAAAATGTCCAATACCAGTCTATTTCAGCTCATTGATGCCTAGGATATAGATGTTTATAAGTTTCATTTTATTTTTAACAATTTCCAATTTTCCTAGATCCATACTTCCTAAATTACCTATTCCAATTATCACTGAATATTTACAGCTGTTTCTCTTTATTTTGAGATGTGTCCCATCAGCAAATTATGCTCCTGATGGCTATTCTCCATTCATGTCATCATCATTAAATCTACTTTCAGGAAGCAGCTCTTCCCCGGTTGCATTTCAAATGCCTTCCAACCTTAGGGGATCCTTTTTGGCACTGTATCTGACAATATTATGGCAATCTTCATCATGTTTTAATATGCAATAATCTAGTATTGACAGGGTTACACTGCTAGTCATATGATTTTCAGTGACTAAATATTCAGAATTGTCCATCTCTTTTCCTTCCTAGTCTGTCTTTGTCTGAAACCTATTCACCATGGGTAACTCTTCTCATATTCAAAATACTTGTGGCCTTGCTTCCAGAATCACAGAAACACACAAGCTACCACAGTACAGAGTGAATCATATGATTGTCAAATTCAAAATGTCAATACCAGTCCATATCAGTTCAGTAGTGTCTAGTGAGGTGCTATAGGATCAGTACTCGACTGTGAATCACATGGTCTGCAGTTCAAACCCAGCAACTACTCCTTGGAAATCCTATATAGGGTCACTATGACTCAGAAGTAACTCAACAGCACTTAATAACAACAACAACAATGCCTAGAATATTGAGTTTTATGCATGTCATTTCATTTTTGACAACCTAAATTGCACATTCCATGATCTGATTACTAATGGATGTGTACAGCTGTTTCTCATTTTGAGTTGTGCCCCAACAAAAGATGAAAGTCCCAAATGTTTTGCTCCATTCCTGTCATTTTTAATTCTACTTTAAGGTTGTATTTTGAGTGTTTTTAACCTTAGGAGTTCATCTTTCGTCAGTATTTCTGACAATGTTATGCTTCCATTCATAAGGTTTTCAGTGGCTAAATACCTTGGTGTAGTGCTCTAGTATAAGCACTGAACTCAAACCACAATGTCTGCAGTTCAAACCCCAGCTACTCCTTAGGAACCCTACATAGGGTCATTATGATATGAGTTGAAACCGACTTGACAACACTTAACTACTACAATAACAACAACAAATATTCAAAAGCAATCTACTTTTCATTTTTCTTAGTTGATCTTACTCTGGAAACTCAGCAGAAACTTGTCTACCATGGGTGATCTTTGTTGTTAAATGCCATAGAAGTTGTTCAGATGCATGGTGACCCTTGGGGCAACAGAAGGAAACACTGTCTTGTCCTGCACCATCCTCATAATCATTGTTACAGTTAAGGTAATCAAGGTTGCCACTGATTGGGTATCTTACTCTTATTAGCTAACACTTCACTTTACCAACCATGATGTACTTCTCGAGGGACTGCTTCCTGCTGATAATATGTTCTAAGTTGTTACTTTGAAATGCCATTGAGTAGGTTCTGACTCATAGCGGCCCTGTGTAGGTTTTCTGAGGAGCTGCTGGTGGGTTTGAACAGCCTATGTTGCTCTTAGCTGTCCAATGCTTACCCTTCGGTGCCACAGCCGACTATAAATAGGTGTTTACTTTTGTCTTATTGATTATGCAAAAATATTCAACTATGTGGACTATAACAAATTTTGGAAAACTTTAAGAAGAATGAGTATTCCAAAACACTTAATTGTGCTTATGAGAAAACTGCACATAGACCAAGAGTCAATCATTAGAGCAGAATTACGGAAGTGTGAATAATTTAAAATCAGGAAAGGTGTGCAACTGGAGTGTAATATTTATCATACTTATTCAATCTGTATTCTAATCAAATTATCTAAGAAGCTGGATTATATGAAGAAAAACATGAAATCAGGATTGGAGGAAGATTCATCAACATCTTGTGATATGAAGATGACACAAACTTATTTGCTAAAAAGTGAATAGGACTTGGGATACTTGAAATGAGGATCAGCATTTACTGAACATGAATGTAAATAAATAAAAACTTCACAACTAGACCCATAAATAGCATCATGGTAAATGGAGAAAAGATTGAAGTTGTCAAATACTGCATTTTATTTGAATCTACAATAAGCGCTCATGGAAGAAGCAGTCAAGAAATCAAATGATACATTGTATTAGGTAAATCCTCTACAGAAAAAGGTTTTAAATGTGTTAAATAGCAGACATGTCAATTTGAGGAATAAGAGCCACCTCAAGCAACCCATTGCATTTTAAATTGTTTTATATACACAATAAAGCAAGCAGGACAATCAATAATGAAGACTGTAGAAGAATCAATGTTTTTCAACTATGCTGTTGTTGAAGAAATTTTGAAAGTACAATGGAATGCCAGAAGAACACACATATCTATCTTGGAAGAAGTTTAGACAGAATGCTCTTTGGAAGTGAGAATGGGGAGACCTTGTCTCATAAACTTTTGATATAAGACAGGAACACCATGCAAAGGGGCATCAGGCTTTGCATAGTACATGTTCAGTGATAAAAAGGAAAATCTTAATGAGATGGATTGAAGCAGTGGCTGTAACAATGGACTTGAGCATGACAATAATTGTGAGGGTGGTGCAAGATCATGCAGTATTTCATTCTATTTTGCATGCTGTAGCTATGAGTCAGAATTTACTGGAGAGCAGCCAACAACAACAACTGCAAAGCTAATATTTGTTTGTATTTTATGCTTAATGTCTCTCATTTGAAAGGGATCCAGTAATCATAATGTATTGCATTCTATTATTTTATTTATATATTATTTTATTGTCAAAATTGTTCTGCACAAAAATTTAGATATTATATGTGGATATATATTTTGGATCATGGTAATAAAGAGACATCATTTTAAGAAAGTTATACATAACTGAATATAAATTACATGTAATATGTGTATATTTACTTAAACTCCTCCAACTTTTTATAATTTTAAGTACATATTTTTCTTATCCTCAGTTTCTACAAACATGTAAAATCACCTTATGTAATGTGGCAGTCACACATGTGGCAAAATTTAGACAATTTTTATTATATGATGATAACTGTGATGTAATGGTAATTTTTATACTTCTAATACTACAAGAAAGAGATCCTTTAAAATTGTATTAGTCTGTGTTACTTGCAACTGTCCCAATTTGTAAAAGAATGTGGAAAATATTTAAAAATTCTCAGTATAACTGCAAAGCATTAAAATCTACTGTTGTGGATAAAACCAGTACCCAATATAAATTACTTGATTTCTATTCATTTATGTTTTCTATATCTTATCAGTATATATTTTTGTTTTAAAGCCTGTGTATAATAATCTCTTTAGAAAATAACCTCTGCTATTATAGCTGCTTCCCCTAACGCACGTAGATTCAGTACAGCTTCAGAGATTTTTCCCACAATCCCAATGAAACACTGTTGAGAACAAAAAAAAAAAAAAAAAAAAGGAGACAGTTTTGCTCAAGTGAGCACTAATTTTAAGGTATAACTGTACAGTTGAGCTCACATCCAATCTCAGATTAAGTCTGCAGCTGTGTGAAATTACCACTTTGCTTGGCCTGCCTTGACTTCCCTATTTATCAAAAGAGTATGCTGCATCATATTTTGTAAATCAGTTATACATGTATTGCCACTTCAAGATCCTCTGGTTAGGATCCTATGTCAGATACTCTATGACAAACAGATGAGACATTTTTAAAAATGTTAATATAGAGAAAACAGACAAAATCCCATTATTTGAATAAAAAGTTTCGAAGATAATAGTAAAAGTAAATATTTTAAGAGACATACAACCTTTGACTTATTATAATTAAAAATTAAAATAAGTGAATGTTGTTATCATTAAGTGCCATTGAGTCAGTTCCTACTCACAACAACCCTATACAGGGTTTTCGAGGAGAAACTGGTGGTTGTGAAATGCAACAGGTGCATGAGAGGCAAGATATTGCCTTGAACATAGGCCACCTAAATTTAGAGATCATCTCAAGAACAGAATTGAAGCATTAGATACTAATGACTGAAAACCAAGAGTAGTGAGATGACATCAAGATAATCATGCAAGAAGATATCAAAAATTCATTAAAAAGACAAGGTAGAGAGATGCAGGGCTTGATGGCATCTAGGGTGGAGGTGCAGTGAAGTTCACCATCAGCCATACCACAGAATACCAGGCAAAGCAGATCCAGGGCAGAGCTCCAAAACTCAGAACCACAAAGATAGAAATATTTTTAAAGTTTGAAGGCCTATAGCTACTGGAACTTGAAGCTTAAATAAGAAATCGTGTACTTTTGAATCTGCTGGGCTCGGAAGCCCAGAGCCGACATCTTGGGTGAGACCAAATGGCAAGACCAAGCAGGGGCAGCAGAAACACCATGGAAAAACACTGTGGGAACCTTGGAGCAAAGGTGGAAAATACACTTTGTCGGTTTTGCTTTGCTCTGATTTTCTTTCTTTTTTTTTTTTTTGTATCTG
>NW_006409023.1:53397-55701 GCF_000296735.1 Chrysochloris asiatica | reverse complement strand
CTTTTAGTATTCTCCTCTAACACCACAATTCAAAGGCATCAATTCTACTATGATCTTCATTATTCACTGTCCAGCTTTCACATCCATATGAGGTTATTGAAAATACCATGGCTTTGAAAATCACACCCTATAAAAAAACAAACTCAGGCAAGAACCAATACCAACTGCCATATACCAGGAAGGGAGACAAAAACTGTGAAAGTTATTCTGAGTGAATCAGAAAGCATGAACAATACCAAACTACATACTTAATTAAGTATCAAGGCCACAGATAAACACTAAACATGCCCAAGACGCAAAAGCAGATGACCGTCCAGAAACAAGATAAAATGTCTGAGACAAATGACCTACAGGAAGATATGGACTCCATATTGGAAGGAGAGCAGGCCTTGGAAATCCCTGAGAAGAAATTCAGAAAAATGATTATAAAATATTTCAAAACACTTTACATTGGAGTTGAGAAAAATAAGAAAGAAGTCAGGAAAGTGCTACAGGAACAATCAAATCAGATAGATACAGTATTGGAAACAATTCAAAACCTACAGCAAGAGGTCCAAACGATCAATAATAAAGTATCAGAAAGAGAACACTCTGAAAGGGCAAAGGAGTAGAATAGTCAAGATGAAAGGCAGAACCAGTGAGCTGGAAGACAAATCTCTAAATACTACTAAGATAGAAGAGCAAACAGAAAATAGGATAAAAAAATCTGAAGAAGGTCTAAGATTCATGTTGGACAACATGAAGAGCAATAACTTAAGAATAATTGGCATTCTAGAACAAGAAGAATCACACAATTCCACAGAGGAAATAGTTGAAGAACTGCTGCAAGAAAATTTCACTAACAAGCTAAAAAGTTAAAAGATAAACTTTCAAGAAGCTCAACGAACCCCAGGAGGGATAGACCCCAAAAGAAAATCACCAAGATATATCATAATCAAGCTCTTCAAAATCGAAGATAAGGAGACACTTCTGAAAGCTGCTAGGGAAGAGAGAAGTGTCACATACAAAGGCAAGCAAGTGAAATTAAGCTCGGATCTCTCAGCAGAAACCGTGCAAGCAAGAAGGCAATGGGGAGACATATATAAAACACTGAAAGAAAGAAATGGCCAACAAAGAGTCTTTTATCCAGAAACCTATCAATCAAATACAACAGTGTAATCAATATATTCCAGGATAATCAGAAGCTAAGGGGTTTTGCCAAAGTGAATCCTACACTACAAAACATCCTAAAGGGAGTTCTGTGGACTGAGAACCTAAAAAAGAAAACAGTCTATAAGCGGAACTGGAAAATGATATGCAAAAGATTGAAACAAGACCTTCACCTCACACCTTATACAAAAGCCAACTCAACATGGATTAAAGACCTAAATGTGAATACCAGAATTATGAAGGCCATCAATGAAAAACTCAGGACAAATGTGAGGGCACTAATTCCTGGTATTCACGGACTACAAAACATTTTGAAAACCACATAAACAAAAGTAGATAAAATAGATGAGTGGGACATACTAAAAATTTAAAAACTTATGTTCATCAAAAGATTTCACCAGAAAAGTAAAACTGGAACACACAGAATGGGAAAAACTCTTTTGCAATGACACATCTGGCAATAGACTAATTTCTAAAATATATTGGAAACTAGAACACCTCTACAAGAAAAGTACAAATAAACCAATTAAAAAATGGACACATGACATGAACAGACACTTCACCAAGGAAGAGATCCAGGCAACCAAGAAACATATGAAGAAATGGTCACGCTCACTAGTCATTAGAGAGATACAAATCAAAACAACAATGAGGTATCATCTCACACCACAATAACAGCAAAGATAAAAAACATAGAGGGCAATGAATGCTGGTGGGGATATGGAGAGACTGGACTCTTCTGTATTGCTGGTGGGACTGCAAAATGGTCCAACCTCTCTGGAAAGCAATATGGCGCTTCCTCAGAAGGTTGGGAATAGAAATAACGTATTATCCAGCAATCCCTCTACTTGGTATTTACCCACAAGAAATATGAGCCATAGCACGAGTAGATATATGCACACCAATGTTCAAAGCAGCACTATTGACAATAGCAAAAAGATGGAGACAGCGAAAGTGCCCATCAACTCAAGAATGGATAAATAAACTGTGGTATATGCACACAATGCAATATTATGTTACCTTGAAGAATAACAAGGAAGCTGCAAGCCACCGCATAACATGGATGAACCTTGAGGACATTATGTTGAGTGAAACTAGTCAGTCACAAAAGGAGAAATACTGCATAGGAACACTACTGTAAAATACTAAGAAAAA
>NW_006409023.1:47336-53297 GCF_000296735.1 Chrysochloris asiatica | reverse complement strand
TGCCCCATCAGCAAATGAAGGTCCTGTGGGCTTTTCTCCCATTGGCTTTACTTCATTCGTGTTATCAGGGTCAACTCTATTTTGAGGAGGCAGCTCTTCCCCAGTCGCATTTTGAGTGCATTCCAACCTGAGGGGCTCATTTTCTGGCACTATATCTCACAGTTCTTCTCTGCTATTCATAACGATTTCAGTGACTAAATTTTCAGAATTAGTTCATCACTCTTTCTTCCTAGTCTGTCTTTTTTTAAATACCCTGCTGGTATTTAAAATACTGGTAACATAGCTTCCAGAATGATAGCAACTCACAAGCCACCACAGTATGACAAACTGACAGGTGGCTATTTAACTTAAATAGAAACTGTCAGTTTAAATTTAAATGAGAATGTAGAATAAGGGATATAACTGCTCATATCTGATGGATGTTGGTTGAAAGGAGAGAATACCAGAGAGGTGTTTTAACTGTGTTTATTGACTACACAAAAACTTTTCACTGTGGTTACCATGACAATCTGTGAATAACATTGCACAATACACTTAATTTTCTCCACTGACTATTTTCATTTCAGAGTTTATGTTTTTTGCTATTTATATTAACAGTAGCGCTGTTTTCTTTTATGTGTTCATGATATTTTTCTTAATCCTTTTGGTGAATTTATATCAACTTAATTTCAATAACAACAAAAATTCTTTATTATGAATAGAGTGATAATTTACAAGGCAGAACATCAGATTTGCACTCAATCAATCATATTTTGTTTCATTGCAATGATTACAATCCACTCCATGCACGATTGGTCAACAGTATTTTTCTCTATTCCCTCTTTTTTTTTTGATGTGCACACACATACACGCACACACACAAAGCCACACATGAATGTATAATCATTTAAACAACCAAATAGCATATTTTTCAAGGTAGCCTCTTGCCTGCAAGCATACACCCTTTCTCTTTTCATGAGTCTAGACTCCTCAGTTGCTCTAACTTCCCATGCCATCACCACTGCCTCCATCTGTGGTGTCACTGCATCTGTGGTTAGGACCTCACATTCTGCTCATGATCTCCCTTCTTGATGTTCTCCATCCTCTGTTCCTAAAATATAAGATTAACTACACCCCCCCTTTTGTTACACATCTTCTACATTTACATTTGTGACAATTGCAATTAGTCATGATAATAATTACTCAGTATTGAATCAAAAGAATCCTATCCCCATCTTCTTTCACCAGATCCATGCAGATGAGATGAAATTTATTCAGTGGTGATTCTACCTTCCCCTGCTCACTCTGAAAATAAACTTCCTTTTGAACTCTTGTAAAACAGCCCCGATTTAGATAGCCAATGTCTAAGGTGTCAGTCCCTATCAACACTGTGTATTCCTTCCCTCTCAGTTGGTATTATGAGCAGCTACATCCATAAACAAATGTCAAGTTCATCAAATTGTAGCAATTTATACTTGCTTCCATTGTCAAAAATGTATTTTCCTCTAATCAAGTTCTGATGATCAAGCTACTCCAAGCCAGGCCAAATGGGTACTATTTACAAGTTTGCACATTTTTGTATGCCTCTTCCTCCCCATCCACACACACTGCACATCAGCTAGATGCTCAGCTCTTAGCAATAGCTCTCAGTGGCTAGGTCAGTTTTTATGGGCTCAGCAGTTCACAATTCTTCCCAGACTTCAAACCAACCAGCACCTCCTCTTCTCTCTGTCATCTCAAGGTTGACAGGAGTATATGGAACATGGACAAATTCAGCTCATGTCTTCATTACTGCCCTTCCCCTACTTTCACTCACATGTAGACCGATGTGGTCACCAGTGAGCTTATAAGCCTACTCATATGTTCCTTGTGAGTTTCAGTCTTGGAAGGGTCCACATTTCTTTTACAGATTTTGTGGCAAAATTATACAATATACAAAGAAGAAACTTATTTTTTTCCTTTGTTAGTTTTCAATCATTTGAAGGATTCTTTGCAAAATATTTATACTTTTAAAGGAAAGAAATGCTTATGCAAGTAATACTAACAGAAGCATGTATGAAAATGACATAGCTTATATAATGCTAATACTTAAAATTTTGATGGAAACTTGAAATAATGACTCAACTTGATTATGCTTTTAAATTAATAAATGTGGCCATATAAAGAAAAATCTCATTTTTTATTTTATGTTTTTGGCTTATACTGCCAGAGACAGTTTATATATATGTCACATCTAGCTATATTCTACACAGAACTATCTTACAGTTATTGTCAGGATCTGAATAGTGTATATAAACTACATCACACATTATAGGAGTATAGGCAGTTATTATTAATATTTTATTCTACTTGTGACTTTCATGTTGCTATTAAAGAAATTAAAATAATTTAAAAATAAATAGATGAATAAACATGAACTCTTTAATAATCCACCCTCTTCTCTAATTTTGTCATAATGTGATGTCTTGTGGGTTGCTGTGATGCTGAATGTTACGCCACCAGTATTTTACATACCAGCGGGGTCACCTATGAAGGATGGACAGGTTTCAAAAGAACTACAATACTAAGACAAATCACAAATAACTACTTCTGAATATTTGTTGTTATTGTTTTTGTTGAAAAGTGTCATCAAGTCATTTTAGACTTATAATGAGGAGTGGTTGGTGGGTTTCAATTGCTCACCTTGTGATTCACAGTCCAGTACTTATCCTACAGGGACATACCAGGAGTCCCTTCTAAATGTTTAGTACATACAATATTCTACTGCTATTCACAAGGCTTTCATTGGATTGCAAATGCTTTGCCTTTGAAAACCTACTGAATAACAGTGTAATACTGTCAGATATAATGCCAGAAGATGAGCCCATCAGGATGGGAGGCATTCAAAATATAAATGGGGAGGAACTGTATACTCAGAGTAGCTGTGTGGTTAAGTGTCATCCTATCAGTTCTGACTCAAAACGACCCAATATAAGGTGTCCAAGGAATAGCTGAGGGGTTTGAAACACTGTCCTTGCAGTTACCAGTCCAGTGCTTGTTCTGCAGCACCCCACCAGGACTCCTAAAAGTAGTGTTCATGGTAAAGATAAGTGGAGAAACTGTCAGGACTTCTCATTTGCCTATAGAGTGCAACTCAAAATAAGGAAAAGCAACTACAAATACCCATTAGTGATAGAAATATGGAATGTATGACATATAATTATAGTAAAATTAGGAGTCATCAAAAATTAAATAGAATGCATAAAGATCAATGTTCTAGGCATTAGGTAGCTGAAATATACTTGTATTGGCCGTTTTGAATCTTAAAATCACATAGTTTAAATGCCTGGAACGAGGGATAAAAGAGGAAATGCATTTAATTTATCTTCAAAACTAACATTTCAATTTTTTTTGAAGTGCAATGATGTTTTCATAGGATAACATCCAAAGCTTACAAGGAAGACCAGTTAATGACACTGTTATTCAGATTTATTCACCAAACTTTAAAGAAAGTGATGATGAAATTGAAGAATTCTAGCAACATCTTCATCCTGAAACTGATCAAATAGACAATCACGTTGCATTGATAATTACTGGTAATCTAAATGCAAAGGTTTGAAATAAAATATGAAGGATAAATAGAAAATTTGGCTTTGGTTATAGAAAAGAAGCTATAGATAGCATAATATAATTTAGCAAGATAAGCAACTTATTCTTTTGAAATATCTTTTTAAACAACATGTTACGTGACTATACACATGAACTCAGCAGATACAATATACAGAAACCAAATTGAATATATCTGTGGAAACAGGTGGTGGTAAAGTCCCACATCATCAGTTAAAAATTGGCCACGGTCATACTGTGAAAGGATCTTCAATTGTCCAATATGTAGTTCCAGGCTGAAACTGAAAAAAATTACAACAAATCTATGAAAGTCAAAATATGACCTTGAGCATATCCTACCTGAATTTAGAGATAAACTGAAGAATTTATTTGATGTACTAGTCACTAATGATGGAAGATCAGAATAATTGTGGAATGACATCAAGAACATCATACATGAAGAAAGCAAAAGGTTTGCTCATTAAAAAGACAGGAAAAAGAACAGACTAAAATGGTTGTCAGAAGCATCTTTGAAACTTGCTCTTGAGCATAGAAAAGCTAATGTGAATGGAATAAATAAGGAGGTAAAAGAGTTGAACTGAAAATTGTAAATGATAGCTCAAGAAGATAAAGTATTACGATGAAATATTGAAACACCAAGATTTAGAAAGCCAAAAGGGAAAAACAAGCTAAGTGTTTCTTAAACTGAAAGAACTAAAGAAAAAATTTAAGCCTAGAGTAACAATATTGAAGGAATCGAGAGGCAAAATCCATCACTTGTCTCCCAGTGTGTCATATTGTGGAGGTTTGTGTGTTGCTGTGATTCTGGATTATCTACTGTGGACAGGTTTGTGTGTTGCTGTGATATCAGGATTACCTACTGTGGACAGGTTTTGGATGAGGTTCCAGACTAAGAAGAAGGAGAGACTGACTACTTCCAAATATTCAGTCACTTAAAATCTTACGAATAGCAGTGTAACACTGTTAGATAGCAAGATAGTGCCAGAATGATGACTATTGAAATATTAATTTGTTGTTGTTATTAAGTGTGTTGAGTCGGTTCTGACCCATAGCGACCTTGTATAGCTTTCCAAGGAGCAGATAGTGAGCTTGAACTGCCAACCTTGCAGTTCAAATGGATTTGCAGTCTGGTGCATTAGCATACAATGCTACATCAGGACCCCCTCCATCAGAATAGTGTCAGATACAGTGCTGGAAGATGAGCCCTTCAGGTTGGAAGGTACTCAAAATATTACTGAGCAAGACTGCCTCCTGAAAGTAGAATTGACTGTCTTGGTGCAAATGGAATAAAGCTTTTGGGACCTTCATTTTCTGATGAGGTAAAAAGCAAAGTGAAGAGAAACAGCTGTACACAGCCACTAACAAGATGGATTAACACAACAGCAGCAGCAGTAGACTCAAGCATTAAAAAAATGTGAGATTGATGCAGTCCCAGGCAAATATTTTGTTCTGTTGTGCATAAGACATCTATGAGATGGTACAGACTAAGTGGCATCTAACAACATCAATAGTCTGAATGTTGCAGAAAGCATTAAAAGAAAATGAAGGAATACACAGTCGCTGTACCAAAAATAAATGTTTAATTTTTTAACATTCAACAAATAACATATAATAAAAAATAAATAAATAAAGATAGAAATCCATGCTGCATTGAAGGCATTTGGAAAAAAATAAGACTTCGGAAAATGGCTGAAAACAAATTGAAATCTTCAATATACTGATGCCGCACAGAAGACATTTGTTGATTTGTGCCAAGAAATTTGAAAAACAGTTACCTGTCAAAACCATTGGAAGAAATCCATACTTTTGCCTATCCCAAATACAGGTGAGCCAATGGAGAGCAGAATTCATCAAAGAGTACCATTAATATCACATGCAAGTAAAACTTTGCAGAAGATAGTTCAAAGATTATTGTAACAGTATATTGTCAGTAAACTTCCAGAAATTCAAGTCAGAATCAGAAGAGGTTGTGCAACTAGGGATAACATTGTTGACATTACATGGATCTTGAGTGAATGCAGAGAATATTGACAAATATTTACTTGTGCTTTTTTGACCATGCTAAGACTTTTAACTGTGTAGATCATGACAAATGATAGATAGCTTTCAGAAATTGCTATCCCAGAGCATTAAACTGTTCTCATGACAAATTTCTACATAGATCAAGAGGCATGGCAGACGCCATCCTGCCAAGGAACAGAACACCGAGAAGTCTTATGCATGAAAAGTTCATTGTTTAGCAAAGCGACAATGAATGTCCCCTTGGTTGGCAAAGCCACAAGGGATGATTCATGCAGGGGGCCCCACGGTTTCTAGCATTCCCTTGGAAAAATAGTTTATTTCTGATTTCCTTATAAGAAGTTTTAGAAAATCTTG
>NW_006409023.1:42002-47236 GCF_000296735.1 Chrysochloris asiatica | reverse complement strand
CCTCTCCATACACATAGTAGACAGGGATGGACAACTTGGACATTGGTTACCCAAAATGGGGGGCCTAAATAGGCAAGAAGTGACTGGCTTACAAGCTTTTAAGGGGAAACCCAGATCAAGAGGGCAGGGAGGAAGATAATATCTCAACTGAGTAGTATCCAATCTCAATAATTGTGTTGTGCACTCAAAGATACTTAACTGACTTTCAGAGACAAAAATATTAGACAAAATGTCTCCCATTAACTTCTCAATATCTATCTGTGCACCTCTATAGTGGTGACTAGATGAGGGGCCTGAGCAAGTGGACACCCATACCCACAGATGGAGGCTTCTGTGGTGCACATGCACGGCCTGTGTAGCAAGGTGACTGGAGAATCAGTCACAACTTTATTTTTATTTAAAAGCAGTGGTTTTTGTTTCTGTTTTATACTGCTTCTTCTTTTGGAACTTTTGATTACACATTTTTCTGGGAGGTGAGAGCTATTTCTCCATTACCCAAGAAGAGACAGCAATTGTGGCCATATAGCCAAGGTACAAGCATACCCCATAATATTCCACCATTGAGACAAGAGTCAATAACAGCTGCTAAACATTCCATGAAAAAGGGAAACCTATCTCCTGATCATATCCACCAGGGACACCCAGTAAGCTTAATAACACAACAACAAACATACATTTAAGCATTAAAAAAATGAACTAACTACAGGAAATGACAAACAAAACACAACAAAAAATATCAAAATATTTCCCAAAAAGGAAAAGAGTAACTGAGACAAATAAGCTGGAGACAGACAATAGCTTCCCAGAAGTGGAAGAGCAGGTTTTGGATTTTCCTGAGAAGGAATTCAGAAGAATGATATGGAAACAAATTCAAATGCTCTGAAAAGGGGTGGAGGAAAACAAGAAAGAAGTCAGGAAAGTACTACAAGAGCAAACAAACAAGATTGATGCAGCATTGGAAATAATTCAAAACATGCAAAAAGAGGTCCAGATGATTAATAATAAAATATTTAAAAAATTGACAATACCTTGAAAGGGGAAAGGAGCAGAATAGAAGAGATGAAAACCATAACTAAGCAAGTTGGATGACAAATCTATCAATACTGCTGAGATAGAACAGCAAGCTGAAAAAAGAATAAATCAAATCTGAAGTGAGTCTAAGATTCATGCTAGATAACAGGAAGAGGAACAACTTAAGAATTATTGGCATTCTGGAACCGGAAGAATCAGAAAAGTCCACAGTGGAGATAGTTGAGGAACTTGTGGGAAAAAAAAAAATGTCCCTAACATCTTGAAAGATGAGAAGAATATAAACATTCAAGAAGTCGAATGTACACCAGGAAGGATAGACCCCAAAAGAAAGTCACCAAGACTTATAATAATCAAGCTGTCCAGAATCAAAGACAAGGAGAGAATTCTAAAAGCGGCCAGGGAAATGAGAAGTGTCACTTACAAAGGCAAGAATATCAGATCAAACTCTGACTTCTCAGCATAAACCATGCAGGAAAGAAGGCAATGGGGACACATACATGAAACACTGAGAGAAAAAAAAAAAAAAAAAAATCCCCAAAAACTGCCAACTAAGAATCGTCTATCCAGAAAAACTATCAATCAAATATAATGGTGTATTTAAAACATTCCAGGATAAACAGTATGTAAGAGATTTTGTCAAAACTTATCTAGCACTTCAAAACATCCTAAAGGGAGATCTTTGGACTGAAAACAAACAAGAACAGAAAACAAACAGAGATTGACTGGAACTCAGTCAACAGATAGTAGAGTTCAGAACAGAGCAATACTACAGCAACCAATTCAAAGGAGCTGGGAGGACAACCAAAGATCAAAATAATATCAATGTCAAAGAAGGGATAAATGTAGGAACAGAATTACAGGTGGTGCGGACGTATGGTAGATTACAGAATACAATGTTGTTGTTATTGTTAGGTGCCATCAAGTCGGTACCAACCCATAGAGACCTTATGCACAGCAGAATGAAACACTGCCTGATCCTGGGCCAACCTCACCACTCTGGATAATCCATCTCATTGGTGGTCTTCCTCTTTCTCTGATGCTCCACCTTACCAAACATCATATCCTTCTCCAGCTGCTGGTCACTCCTGACAATGTGTCCGAAGTATGAGAGACAAAGTTTGACCATCTTGGACACCAAGGAGCACTCTGGGTGCACTTCTTCCAAAACAGATCTATTGGTTCTTTTGGCAGTCCATGGCACTTTCAACATTCTCCTCCAACACCATAACTCAAATGCGTCAATTCTTCTACGGTCTTCCTAAATCACTGTCCAGCTGTCAAATGCATATGAGGTTATTGAAAATACAATGGTTTGGGTCAGTCACACCTTAGTCCTCAAGCTGATATCTTTGCTCTTCAGCACTTTAAAAAGTTCTTGTACATCAGATTTGCCTAAGGCAATATGTGGTTTGATATCTTTTTCTTTTTTTTAATGTTTTACTGTGAATTATGTGTTAGTTTACATGGGAGAACATTAGATTTACATTCATCCTATCCTATATAGTTTCATTGCTATTGTTACAATGACCTCCATCTATCATCAACAACCCTGCAAACCTGCCCCAGTGGTCAGCACACAGCCCCTCTCCCTCTCTGGGTTAAAAGTCCCCAGTTGCTCCATCTCTCCATGTCATCATCTCTGCCTCCATCTCTGGTGTCACTGCTTCTCTGGGTAGGGTCCCACATTCCAGATCTTCTCCCTTGATGGTCCCAGGGACCTCCACTCCTAGATTGCAAAGTTAATCACTTAGCTCCTTGCTACAAAATAACTACTTTTACATTTCCAACCCTCACAATCAGTCCTGATAACAGTTATTCACTATTGTATCACAAGAGACCTATCCACATTCCGTTCATTAGCCCTGCCTAGACAGATTGCATACTACTAAGAGAAGATTCTACTTTCTACCATGCCCTCTTGATCTAGGTTCCCTCTTGAAAGCTTGTAAGCCAGTCACTTCTTGCTTTTTTACCACACATTGGGTAGCCAATGTCCAAGTTTCCAATCCCTGTCTACTCTGTGAATGGAGGGGGTGGGAAAGATCCTTACCGTAAAGACATGTTCCCTCTATTGAGTTACTGCTTCCATAGGTGTAGGTTAAGTTCATCAGATTGTATCAGATTACTCTTTTTTTCCTCTTTTTCTTCTTCTAGATGAGCTCTGATCATTCAGTCATTGAAGCCAGGTCAAGTAGGTATTATCTGCAAGTGTGGGTGTTCTTGTGTACATGCCCTCTCTTCTTATCAGGTGGACACTTTACTCTGTACTTTAATCCTCTTGGCTATGTCACTGACTCCTGGCCCAAGAGTCCCCAAATCTTGCCACACTGCTGGCCAACCAGGTCTCCACCCAGGTTCACAGAAGTCTATTGAACATTATAGGGCTTAGCTCACAGCTTCATTGCTGTTTTTTCCCTCAGTTCCCCTTAAGGTGTCGAGCGTGGTAACCAATTAGAGTGTGTATTCCCATTGAGTTTTAGTCCTGGAAAGGGGTTTGTTTTGAGGGGACCCAACCAATTGCCTTGATGTCTCCTGGGCGTGCAACTTGCTTGTTCTTGTAATAATCAGTCGGTCTGCCTATATTGTTTTGTATTTTTCCTGTTGGTCTTTCTTTCAAGAAGTATCATCTGTTCTTCTAGCTACTCCAGACTGGTCTGCTCATCCTTTCAAGTGGAAATTTCCCACCTCAGAAGATTCTGGATGCTGTTCATGATTCTACCTATAGTCTTATGTAATGCTGAACCTCCACAGGAAGCCTCCTTTGTAGTTTGATTTCTTGACTGTTGCTTCCTTGAGAGATGATATTTTATACAAGAAGAATGAAGTCCTTAACAATTTCAATCTTTTCTATCTTGATAAGAATGCTGCTTATTGGTCCAGTGGTGAGGATTTTTGGTTTCTTTACATTGAGATGTAATCCATACTGAAAGCTGTGCTCTTTGATCTTCATCAGTAATTGTTTTAAGTCCTCTTCACTTTCAGAAAGCAAGGTTGTATCATCTGCATATTGCAGATTATTAATAAGTCTTCCTCCAATCTTGGTGCCACGTTTTTCTTTATATAACCCAGCTTCTCAGATTATTTGCTCAGCATTCAGGTTCAATCAGTATGCTGAAAAATACAACCTTACTTTACACCTTTTTAAATTTTAAAATGTTCAGTGTTCCCATGTTCTGTTTGAACAACAGCTTCTTGGTCCAGGTACAGATTCCTCATGAGAACAATTAAATGTTACGGAATAATTCACAATGTTGTCCATAGATTGTCATGACTCACACAATTGAAAGCCTTTGCATAGTCAATAAGCACAGGTAAACATCTGTCTGATATTCTCCGTTCTCAGACAAGATCCATTGTACATTAGCAATGATATTCCTTGTTCGACCGCCTCATCTGAATCCAGTTTGAACCTCTGGAAGTTCTCTGTCAATGTATGATTGTAGCCGTTTCTGTATTACCTTTAGCAAAACTTTACGTGCAAGGGATATCAAAGATACTGTCTGATGATTTCCGTGTTCCATTTGGTCACCTCTCTTTGGAATGGGCATAAATATGGATCTCTTCCAATCAGTTGGCCAGATAGTTGTCTTCCAAATTTCTTGGCAGAGATGAGTGAATGCCTACTGTGCCGCTTTACTTTCTTGAAAGATTTCAGTTTTTATTCCATCAATTCCTGGTACCTTGATCTTTACCAATTTCTTCAATGCACCTTGGAATTCTTCCTTCAGTGTCATTGGCTCTTGATCATATGCTACCTCTTGAAATGGTTGAACAGTAACCTTTCTTTTGGTAATGACTCTGTATTCTTTCCATCTTCATTTGATGCTTTCTGCATCATTCAATAATTGCCCAGTGAATCTTTCAATAATGAAATCTGAGACTTGGATTTTTTCCTCAGTTCTCCTACCTTGATAAATGCTGAGTGTGTATCTCCTTTCTGGTTTTCTGATTCCAAATCTTTGCACATTTTATTGTAGTGTTTGGCTTTGTCTTGTTTAGCTGATCTTTGAAATTTTCTGTTCAGTTCTTTGACCTCCTCATTTCTTCCATTTGCTTTAGTATCTCTATGGTGGAGAGCAAGTTTCAGTGTCTCTTCGGACATCCATTTTGACCTTTTCCTTCTTTTTTGTCTTGCAATGATTTTTTACTTTCTTCATGAATGATATTCTTGATGTCATCCCACAACTCTTCTGGTCTTCGGT
>NW_006409023.1:41373-41902 GCF_000296735.1 Chrysochloris asiatica | reverse complement strand
GAAACTTTAGTGTACTTTTATGTTCTTGTTTTTATTGTTAAATCAATTATATGTATGACCAGTTATAGTAAAAATTATATTTTTGATTGTGAGCTGTAACTAATGAATCTATAGAAAGTAATACATGTTGGTAAAGTTAGAAATTAAGATGTAGAACTTTGTTTAAAATTAATCTGACATTTAAAAAGGATTAGAGAAAAATATCGAGGCCTAACTAGACATTTTAGGGAGGATTAGAGAGAAACAGAGTCGCTCACAGAAGGCAGATGTTATCAAGGTAACTAAGGAGTAACTAAGGAGTATAGAGAAGCCAGAATGTTTGGTGACCTTGTGTTCCTCTTGTACCTTTGATGTAACAATATAATATTTGATTGATTTGTAACTGCTTGTACGAGACTAATATGAGATCATGTTGTTGTTGTCAGGTGCCATCAAGTAGGAACCGACTCATAGCGACCCCATGCACAGCAGAACGAAACAATGTCTGATCCTGGGCCAACCTCAATACCACTGCCACACTTGACGCCAT
>NW_006409023.1:9290-11933 GCF_000296735.1 Chrysochloris asiatica | reverse complement strand
CTACATACTACAATAGTCACATACTTCAGAATAATTTTCTTAACTAACTTGTTTTTCTATACAGGTCCGTGTGGTCTTAGCCCATTTCCAATGCCTAGCAAGGTCTTCCTTGTAGCTCTCTCCAAATTCTTGTTTGTTTTAAGAGCTACCTCTGGTTGGGCTTCACACACTTTCCTTAACTCCTACAATGAACACCAACAATTTCTTTTTTCAGTATGAATTGCACCTCAATATACAAAAAAAAAAAAGCACAAATCCTCACAATTGGACCAATAACTAGCATCATGATGACTAGATACAAGATTGAAGTTGTCAACTTCATTTTGCTTGAATCCACAATCAGCATCCTTTGAATCAACAGTCAAGAAATCAAACAATGTGTTGCAGTGGACAAATTTGCTACAAAAGATGTCTTTAAGTGTTCAAGAGCAAAATTTCAGTTTGAAAGTAAGGATAGCCTGACCCAATCCATGGTATTTTCAATTGACTTTTAGTTAATGTGGAAGTTAGAAAATGAATAAGAAGACTGTAGATGAATTAATGAATTTGAATTCTAGTGTTGGAGGACAATATTGAAAGTACAATGGACTGCCAAGATAATCAAATCTGTCATGTAAGAAATGCAGCCAGAATGTTCCTTCAAATCAAGAATGACAAGACTTCATATTTTGTACTCTGCATGTTGTCAATGGGTACCAGTATTTGGATTAAGATACTACACTTGGTAAAGTTGAGGGTCAATGAAAAAGATGAAACACTAATGAGATTGGCTGACACAGTAGCAGCTGCAGTGGACATTAAGGTAACAATTGTGAAGATGGTGCAGGATCAGGTCGCTATGTATCAGACCGACTCAATAGCAGCCAACAACAATGTGTTGTATTTCACATATTGCAGTTAGATTTCAAAAACATAAAACAACTGGACCTACTTTGTTTTCAATACTTTTTGTAATTTTTAAATTGTGATTAAAAATATATATACATAATTTGCAAGAGTAGTATAAGAAACTTCAATATAACTCTTATTTAGAATCACATATTCCTCTCAGTTTGCACACAGCATACTCCAAAACCCCTTAACACTTTGTGCTTATCTTATAACAAAATATTGTATTATAGAACTAAAATGCATTTACAATTCAAAAACAAACCAAACAATGTAACAATAACCAACCATAAACAACCATCCTATAGAATAACCGTAACTCATAACCAACCATCCTATAGAATGGCTCCTGAGTGTTTCCAAGACTATAAATCTTATGAGGGCAGACAGCCTCTTTTATTCCCCCTCCACTATGCCAATAAGGTCCCTGTAAATATTTCTTAAAATCAGAGAAATTAACACTGATCTAACTGTACTGTGATGGTTTGTGAGTTGCTATGATAATGAAAGCTGTGCCACTGGTATTTTAAATGCCAGCAGGGTCACCCATGGTGGACAGGTTTCTGATGAGCTTCCAGACAAAGACAGACTAGAAAGAAAGAGTGAAGAACTCCTTCTGAATATTTAGTCACTGAAAACCTTATGAATAGCCGAGACACACTGTCAGATATAGAGCCAGAATATGAGCCCCTCAGGTTGGAAGGCACTCATAATGCAACTGGGGAATAGCTGCCTCCTCAAAGTAGAGTAGACCATTATGATGCGAATGGAGTAAAGCCCATGGGAGAAAAGCCCAGGGGGCCTTCATTTGCTGGTGGAGCACAACTCAAAATGAAGAAAAACAGCAATAAACATCCATTGAAAATCAGAACATGGAATGTACTTAGTATCAGTCTGTGAAAATTGGAGGTTGTCAAAAATGAAATGGGATTCATAAACATCAATATCTTAAGCATTTGTAAGCTGAAATGGACTGGTATTGGCCATTTTGAATCTGGCGACCACAGGGTTTCCTATGCTGGGAATGACAAATTGAAGAGGAATGGAGTTGCATTCATTGTCAAAAAGAACATACCCAAATCAGTCATGAGGTACAACTGCTGTCTGTGATAGGATAATATCCATGCACCTACAGGGAAGGCCAGTTAATACCACTATTATTCAAATTTACACACCAAACATTAAACACAGTAAGGATGAAATAGAAGAATTCTACCAACTTCTTCAATCTGGAATTGATCAAATATGCAATCAAGATGTATTTATTATTACTGGTGACTGGAATGCAAAGGTTGGGAACAAAGAGGAATGATTAGTAGTTGGAAAATATGGCCTTGGTGATAGAAATGATGCTGAAGAACACATGACAGAATTCTGCAAAACCAATGATTTGTTCATTTCAAATACCTTCTTTAAACAGCATAAGAGATGACTATATAGATGGACCTTACCAGACGTAATACATAGAAATTAAATTGACTACATCTGTGGAAAAAGATGATAGAAAAGCTCCATATCATCAGTGAAAACAAGGCCAGGGACAGACTGTGGAACCATCAATTACTCATATGCAAATTCAAACTGAAGATGAAGAAAATGAAAACAAGTCCACAAGAGCCAAAATATGACTTTGAATACATCCCACCTGAATTTACAGATCATCTGAAGAACAGATTTGACACATTAAACTCTAAAGGCCAAAGACCAGAAGAGTTGTGGGATGACATCAAGAACATCATACATGAAGAAAGCAAA
>NW_006409023.1:2024-7561 GCF_000296735.1 Chrysochloris asiatica | reverse complement strand
GTAGCACAGGAAGCATTCACTCATCTCTGCCAAGAAATTTGGAAGACAACTATCTGGCCAACTGATTGGAAGAGATCCATACCTGTGCCCATTCCAAAGAGAGGTAACCCAACAGAATGTGGAAATCATCGGACAATCTCTTTATATCTCAAGCGAGTAAAGTTTTGCTGAAGGTAATACAGAAATGGCTACAAACATACATTGACAGAGAACTTCCAGAGATTCAAGGCAGATTCATAAGAGGCCGTGGAACAAGGGATATCATTACTGATGTCCAATGGATCTTGGCTGAAAGCAGAGAATATCAGACAACAACAACAACATTGGAATTGAAATTTGACTACTTAATTTTTTAGTCTATTTAGTGTTACAGACTCTTTATACACAATTTAAGAATCTTGTGTTATGTGTATCTGTGTGTATTTTTTTATATACTAATATTAATTTTCTTACATAGAGCTAAACAGGTGTATTACAAACTATCCTGAATATTTTATGAGAAGTAAAGTTAATGTTGGAATCCTACTTTGGATAAGCACTTACTGGATAAACACTGGACAGTTAACCATAAATTCAGTTATTGAAATCTACCAGCCACTTCTTGAAAACCCTATACAAGGTATCTATGAGTAGGAACCAACTGGATGACACTTAACAACAATAAAAGCAAGGCTAATATTAGAATATCAAATGAACAAATGAAACATATTAAATTATTGTTGCTGATGAAATTCTTTACTTAAAATTTTTATCAGGATGTTGAGTCAGTATGAATATTTTAACAGAACAGTTTATATTATTTTAAAACTTTTAGCAAAAAGTATACATTAAAACCAGCAGTCTCTATTGCTATAGGCAAAGTTTAACTTTCATCAGTTACAATCATTTATTTTTGCTTACTTTCATAAAAAGATTTTGATGAATGTTGTTTTAGGAAGTTGATCAGTTTTATGTATGAGTTTCTGGAAGTAAGGAACTTTAAACAACTTTAAAGCACAGAAATGAACAAAGATTCTAAATCAGTGGTTAGCTTTTTATTCTGCTTCCATTTAGAAAATCTTAAAGTATATTCATTCCAAGAGTTATTTTTAAGTATGCTCCAAAAATATATAAGAAAAACTTAAAGTAATGTGTTTCTATAATTATCTTTTCCTATATTAACCTCATTTAAACCTTTCGAAACTACCGACCCTGAGTAAGTTTGTGCTGACAATTGGACAATGCAAGTTCCTACTTTGTTCAATTACATTGTTCTGCATCACATAGTGAAGTTAGTAATTTCCAAAAATAAGAAAATCAATTCATTCACTCAATGAAACTTGAAATTACATTTTCTTGCCAAAAGTCCAAGCTCTTTAAAGGTCTTAGTCCTAATATAGATTTCAGAGAAAAAATATATATGGGATATAATAATTTCAAAGTAGACCAATAGGGTTCTAAGGTATTCTTATTCCATTTCCTATAAATTACTTTAAGATGTCAAGGAAGAATGTCAGTATGAATTGAAATGGTGTGTGATTGATTGTGATCTTCACCTTATAAGATAATTATTTTCACTCATTTTTGGTTAAACTGAAATAGTCTTCATTATACACTGGAAAGACTTTATTTAAATAACACTAACTTTTATAATGATTCTATTCTTTCACACAGTAATATAATAATTGTGTTTGTTTGCTCTGGTAGCATAGTGGTTACAAATCGTGCTGCAAATCTCAGGGTCAGTAGTTCGAAACTACCAGCTGTTCCGCGGGAGAAAGATGAGGCTTTCTGCTCCCGTAAAGATTTACAGCCTCTGAAACCCTGTACAGGGTCACTATGAGTCAGAAATGATTCCACGGCACATAACAACAACAACAAAAATCATCATGTTACAGAGTTGAACAGTCCCATAGTGTGTTATAGGCTGTAAGTCCTTGCAAGATCAAATCACTAGCTCTTTCTTCCATACAGACACTGGTTGAGTTGGAAGAGCCTACCTTTTAGTAAGCAGCCAAGTATTAAACTGTCCCACCATATTTAAAGAAAACCCTTTTCTTCCCTATTAACCAAATTTTCATTCTGTGAAGGGAAATAAATTAGTAACCTTGAACATCTTTCTAACTTTATTTTCCCCATTTCCCCATTAAGGAAGTTGATTGGCTTGTTTGAATGCTAAATTTGGACACAATAAACAGGCATGTGTAAGTATTGTATTATTATTGTCTGTTCTTCATTTTTATCCCCTACATTGAAATTGTATATTAATTAACTTGCACGTGTGTGGTATAAACTTCCTAGCTTTCCATACTTTGTTCTTATTCATGTGACTTGCTTTGAATGAGAAATTTAGACTTATCAACAGTTTGCTTGGTTCTCAGCCAAATAATTAAGAGACAGTGTTTGCTTCCTGTAATCTACTTGGACTTTACTGATGTGCCATGAAAACACTCAGCTAACTGAAATTCCAAAGAGAATGCGAAGATACAGATATTGAGTTAAACCCACTGTAGCTTGAAGTCAGGCTTCAGTAACCTGTAGTCTAAAGCATAGTGCCTCTACAGGTGCAAAAACCCAAGTCAAACCCACTGCCATCAAATAAATTCTGACTCATAATGACCTCGAAGATCAGTGTAGAACTACTCCTTAGGCTTTCATAAATTGTAAATCTTTATGAGAAGAGACAGCAGCATCTTTCTCCTCTAGAACAGCTGACAGGTTTGAACTGCTGAACTTACAGTTAGCAGCCAAACACTTAACTCACTACACCACCAGGTCTCCTTCCCAAAGATGCACAGCCATATGAAAATTAACGATTGTTGCTTTAAGCTTCTGAGCTTTGTTACACAGCATTTTGTAGTGACTGTGTGACAATACAGCATTATTATACCTAGTCTATACACTTCTTCTTGGAAAGGAATTGCCCAAGAGAACACAAATCTGGTATTCTATACAATGAATACGACTCAGAGCATAAAATGGACTCAGTATTCATTATGACAAATTTATCACAGGAATGTAATATGCAAATACAGAGGAAATATGGGATACATGTTAACTGTACTTTCTACAGTATTTTTCTGAAAATATAAAACCACTTTACAAATAAAATATCAATGTAGAAATAGAATAAGAATAAAGGACACTTGGGAGGAGATCATATTCTACATATCTGAGACAGCTTGAGAATTTAAGCATAATAATATGGAGTTTAGATATGATGTTACAGGAGAATCATTCAACTGCTAATCACAACTCATGGTTCAAACCAACCAGTTGTTCCTCAGAAGCCCATACAGGATCACCATGAGTCAGAATTGACTTGATGGTACTTAGAAAAATGGGATGATGTATTAATCACAAATACCTTTTTTAAACAGCATTAAAAAATGACTATACATGGGCCTTACCAGATAGAAAATATAGAAATCAAATTGACTACATATGTGGAAAAGAGATGATGGAAAACTCCATACCAACAACCAGGAGAAGACTTTAGAACAAACCATCAATTGCTTATATGCAAATTCAAGCTGAAGCTGAAGAAAATTAAAATAAGTCCACAAAAAAAGTCAAAATATCACCTTGAATATGTCACACATGAATTTAGAGATCATATGAAGAACAGATTTGGTGCATTAGATACTAAAGACCGAAGACCAGAAAATTATGGTATGACATCAGACAGGAAGAAAGCAAATGTTCATTGAGAAGACAAGAAAGAAGCAAAAGACTAAAACAGATGTCAGAAGAGACTCTGAAACTTGTTCTCCAGAATAGAGATGTTAAGGCAACTGGAAGAAGTGAGGAAGTACAAGAGCTGAACAGAAAATTTCAAAGGTTAGCTTGAGAAGACAAAGTAACGTAATGAAATGTACACAGACAGAAATTATATAATCAATAGGGAAGAACACACTCAACATTTATCAAGCTGAGGGAATTGAAGAAAAATGTCAAACCTCGGCTTGTGGTAATGAAGGATTATTTGGGAGAAATTATTGAATTTTGTAAAAGCATCAAAAGAACATGAAAGGAATACACAGTCACTGCACCAAAAGGAAATGGTGAATGTTCAACCATTTCAAGAGGTAGCATATATTCAAGAGTCAATGACTATAAAGGAAAAAGTCAAAACGTGCATTGAAGTCATTAGTAATGTACAAAGCACCATGATATGATGGAATACAAATTGAAATATTTCATCAATCTGAAGCGGGACCGAAGGCACTCTTTGCCAAGTAATTTGGAACACAACTACCTGGTCAACTAACTTGCATGTGTGTGGTACAAACTTCCTAGCCTTCCAGACTTTGTACTTATTCATGTGACTTGCTTTGAATAAGAAATTTAGACTTATCAACAGGTTGGTTGGTTCTCAACCAAGTAATTAAGAGACAGTGTTTGCTTCCTGTGATTTACTTGGTCTTTACTGATGTGCCATAAAAACACTCAGCTAACTGAAATTCTAAAGAGAACGTGAAGACACAGAAATTGAGTTAAACCCACTGTAGCTTGAAGTGAGGCCTCAGTGTCCTGTAGTCTAAAGCATAGTACCCATTCCACTGGCCATTTGTGCCCATTCCACTAGCCAACTCACTTGAAGAGATCTTCTGTATTTGTGCCCATTCCAAAGAGAGGCGACCCAATAGAATGTAGAAATAATCAAACAATATCATTGATATCCCATGTGAATAAAGTTTTACCAAAGATAATGCAAAAACTACTGCAACCATACATTAACTGAAAACTTCCAGAGATTCAAGTCAGATTCAGAAAAGGTCATGGATTGAGTGATATCATTGCTAATGGAAGATTTATCTTGGCTGAAAGCACAAAATATAGAAAATATGTTTACCTGTGCTTTACTGACTGTGTAAAGGCTTTCAATTTGTGTTGATGTAGACAACTATGGGCAGCATTGCAAAATATGATTATTCTGGAACAGTAAATTGTGCTCATGTTGTTTTTGTTGTTGTTAGGTGCCATCGAGTCAGTATCAACTCATAGTGACCATATGGACAACAGAATGAAACACTGCCTGGTCCTGGTCTAACCTCATAATTGTTGCCATGCCTGAGCCCATTGACGCTGCCACTTTGCTAATCCATTTCGCTGTGGGTCTTCGTCTTTTTCTCTGACCCTTCACCTTACAAAACATGATATCCTTCTCCAGTGACTGGTCCCTCCAAACAATATATCTGAAGTACAAGAGACAAAGTTTGGCCACTCTGGCCTCCAAGGAGAACTCTGGCTGCACTTCTTCCAACACAGCTCTTTTTGTTCTTTGGCAGCCCATGGCACTTTCAATATTCTCCTCCAGCATCATAACTCAAAAGCATCAATTCTTCTACAGTCTTCCTTATTCAATTGTGCTCCTGAGGAACCTGTAATTAGACCAAGAAACAGTTGTTCTAACAGAACACGGGTACACTGAATGCTTCAAAAATGACAAATGTGTGTCAGGGTTGTATGCTTTTACTACACTTATTCAATCTATATGCTGTACAAATAATCCAAGAAGCTGGATTATATGAGGAAAAACATGATATAATAATTGG
>NW_006409023.1:0-994 GCF_000296735.1 Chrysochloris asiatica | reverse complement strand
TTTTCTTCATGAATTATTCAAAAACAATATTGAATCAAATGGCAGATGTTTTTAGATTTGAAAACAAATTAGATGAGAAGCACTGAATGATGTTTACAAAGATGTTGCTTTTCCTATAAATTTCTTACAAATATTTATGATGTTTTAAAATAATGAAAACATTAGCGAAACCATGGTAATATAAAAAGGAAATAATTTAATAGTATATTTACTCTACCAATTTGTCACTGAAGAAATTGTTTAATAATACTGGTGTTATGAATGGATGCATGATATAAATAGGTTACCTCCTTAATATTATATATTTTCAGTATATTTACTTTAAAAAAACTTGTCAAGAAGAACTAAAATATAATTAGGTGAAATACTTTATAAATGCATGTAATTTCTCTATCTTATACATTCACATGTATTCTCCTAGAAACCATAATAATAATAAAATATCCGTTTTCATGTCCTTGATCCTATAAATGCTATAAAATATGTTAATACATTTATAGTTTTCTCTCACATTTATTTTCCTAACAGCCTCACATATACCTAGCATTTTGAGCAATAATTGCTGGGAGAGACTGCAATTAGGGTCAGAGGCATGGATGTAGCCTGAAAATGTTGAAACACCTTTAAATTTAGAGGTGAAAAGTAAATAAAGAAAATGTCATGTTGATATTAAATAAAACAAAGAGGTGATGTTAAATATGAGAACATCATTATAACAGTTGTTTTTAAGTGACATATTGTTGGTTTCACCATATACTAGCCCATGAACAACAGAACAAAACGTTGCCTGGTCCTGCACCATCCTCACAATTGTGTTTGAAACAAGTTGCAGCCACCATTTCAATCTATCTTATTAGTCATTTTCCTCTTTTTCAATGAGCCTCTTTCATCAAGCATAATGCCCTTTTCCAGGGACTGGTAACTTGTGATAACAAGTACAAAGTACACGTGATGAAGTCTTGCTGTCATTGTTCCTAAAACATCTCAGCTGTAT
>NW_006409022.1:834639-835721 GCF_000296735.1 Chrysochloris asiatica | reverse complement strand
GCTTCAGCCACCTTCACTTTTGCTCTCATCTGTGCTGCTGCTTCTCTTTTGGAAACAACAGACCATTGGCTACATTTAACCAACCAGAAGTAACTGGTGTGAAGGATGAAGGGGAGCAGGGAAAAGTGGTGCTGTTGAGGGGTGTGTTGAAGAGAATAACTGTGATGAAGACATTATGTATGATACTGAGAAAGCAGGAAAATGCCAGAAAGCAAGGCTCTGAACCTGGTGTTCTCAAGTATCTACAGCTTAACAAGATCCCCAGTTGATTCTTATGCATAAGATCTATAAGAATCACCTGGAAATCTTGTTTAAGTGTAAATACTAATCTGGGATGGAAATGCCCATTTTCAGCAGGGGTGGAACCAGAATTTAACTGGTTCTAAGCCCTGCAGTTGTTCGAACAGAACATGGGAACACGGAACGGTTTAAAATTAAGAAAGGTGTGTGACAAGGTTATATTCTTTCTCCATACTTATTCAACCTGTATGCTGAGCAAATCATCCAAGAAGCTGGATTCTGTGAAGAAAAACTTGGCAGGATTGAAGGAAGACTCATTAACAAACTGTGATATGCAGATGATACAACCTTGCTTGCTGAAAGTGAAGAGGACTTCAAACATTTACTGATGAAGATCAAAGACCACAGCCTTCGGGTATGGATTACATCTCAATGTCAAGAAAACAAAAATCCTCACCACTGGACCAATAAACAACATTCTTATGAATAGAGAAAAGATTGAAGTTGTCAAGGACTTCATTCTTCTTGGATCAACTATCAACACTCATGGAAGCAGCAGTCAAGAAATCAGATGACGTATTACATTAGGCAAATCTGCTGAACAAGACTTTTTTAAAGTGTTGAAGAGCAAAGATTGTCAGGGGTCAGCCACGACAATCTTATTTGGGGGTCCTTAGAGGGATGCATGCGTCGGCAAAGAAAGCACAAGATCAGTGGGTCTCGATGAATGGTGAGTCTTCTCCTCTCAAATTTTATTTCTCCTCTTTTGTTTAATTTCTCCTCTCACATTTATTTCAGATTCTCAAACAACTTTTATACTACTCTATACCATCAATCTATTA
>NW_006409022.1:827097-832769 GCF_000296735.1 Chrysochloris asiatica | reverse complement strand
AATCTTAAACTTGGACTGGCAAAAACTTTAGCTGGTTTTTCCTAGTGGTGAAACTTATTGTTAGAGTGAAAAGCATTCTTTAGGACTACGCATGATTGAATATGGTGTGAAGGTGCCTAAAAACAATTTTCATATCTTTAATATATTTCTTACTCAGATTCTACTGACAACTTTTATTATAAAATCAAGAAAATTAAAAATAAGCTGATTAAAACAAAGAGACAGAAACTGCAGAGTCCCCACATGAGATCCCTCCTGGGGCCTTGCCTTCCAAGGGGAGACCCATTGTGGCCTTGCTTAACAATGAGCCCTTCATGCTTAGGGTCCTCCGCCACTCTGTCCCTTGGTGACATGGCCTCTGCTAAAAGATGTCAGCTTGAGGACCAAGGTGCACCTGACCGAAGCCATGGTATTTTCAGTAACCTCATGTGCATGCGAAAGCTGGACAGTGAATAAGGAAGACCATAGAAGAAGTGATGCTTTTGAGTTACGGTGTTGGAGGAGAGTATTGAAAGTGTCATGGGCCAGGACTGTTTTCTGATGCATCTCGGGTAGGCTCAAGCTACAGACTTCAGTCACCAATTTGCACCAATCAGGGCCGTTGACATTGAGACTAGAAACCAATCAAATCAACCCACTCGTGTCGAGTCTACTGCAGCTCAAGGTGCTCACATGTGTGAGCATGGAACTGTGTTCCACAGGCTTTTCAATGGCTGTTTTCTTGAATCTGGTTGCCAGGCCTTTCTTCTGAGGTACATTCAAGCTGCCAACATCACTTATCATTCATCATTTGTATCATCAAAGGATTCCATAGATCTATTAACCTACAGACTATGTTGTTTTTGTTAGGTGCCCTCGGTTCTGACTCATAATGGCCCTGTATAGGGTTTCCAAGGATGTACATCATTGCAGGAACATCTCTCACCCTTGAATGACTGGTGGGTTTGCCTTGCGGTACTTATCTTACAGACACCCTGCGCTCCTCTGACAGAAACTTCATAGTTGTTGTTGTGAGGGGCTGTCGAGTGGATTGCAACTCAGTGACCTCGTCGTATAAGGTTTCCGAGGCTGTCAGTGTTTACAGAAGCCAAAATTCTCAGTGTCCTCCCACACAATAGCTGATAGATTCAAACTGCTGACCTTGAGGTTAGTAGCCCAACTCGTAACCCACTACGCTACCAGTAAGTGCCGTCGAGTCAGTTCTGACTCATAGCGACTCTGTATAGGGCCTCCGAGAAGCAGCTGGTGGGTTTGTGCTGCCAACCCTGTAGTTTGCAGTCCAGTGTTGATCCTAAAGCTCCACACCAGGAGTCATTATATGTATTTGTATGCATAGCTATGTATCTATGTATATGTCAGTGTACTTATCTATTGTACTTGTTAAGTGCCATCGAGTCAGTTCCAATTCATAGTGACCCTCTATAGGGTTTCCGAGGAGTGGCTGGTTTGAACCACAAATTCATAGTGACCCTCTATAGGGTTTGTGAGTAGTGGCTGGTTTGAACCACCGAACCTGCAGTTAGTAAAAAATCAACCCAACCCAAAATTGTTCCTTTCAAGTCAATTCCGCCTCTCGACGCCCCCGTGTGTATCAGAGTTGAAATGCACCCCACAGGGTTTCCAGTGGCAGGGTTTTCAGAAGATTGCCAGGCCTTTCTTCTGAGGCACCTCCAGGTGGACACAAACTTCCAACCTTTTAGTTCACAGTTGAGTATGTCCACTGTCTGCACTATCCAGGGGGCTCCTCCTTGACTTAAAGTGACTTTAAGAACCGTTCCTTAGGGGACCCTCACTTGTTTTGACTTTCTTTTTGCAGCAAAGTATGTGAGCCCATCCGTCTCCCAAGACAAATGACATCACAGGGCAAACTTTGAGGGTCAAGTGAGAGTAGAACTTCATATATGGTGCCCATGTATCTATTACCCATAAAGGGTGTGCTGGTGCCGTCTTTCTGGGGTGCTCCTCAGACTTGGACTCAGACTTGGACAGGAAGTGGTGGCAGGGCCTCTTTGAGAGCAGCATGAGCCCCCCAAATGTGAACCAGAATCAAGTCAAACCTATGGCCCTCACATTGACCCTCAGCTCTTGGTGACCCCATGTGACAGAGTAGAACTGCCCCATAGAGTGTCCTAGGCTGTTATCTATTGTGTCACTCTATACTTATATATACTCTTATATATCATCCACTCACAGCACCCCCCTGTGACAAAGTAGAACTGCCCAATAGGGTTTCCTATGCTGTCATCTCTTGTGTCACTATAAACTCAAATATACTCTTATATATCATACACTCACAGCGCCCCCGTGTGACAGAGGAGAACTGCCTGATGGGGTTTCCTATGCTGTCATCTATTGTGTCACTATATACTCATGTATACTCTTAAAGATCATCAACTCACAGAGCCCCCGTGTGACAGAGAATAACTGCCCCATAGGGTTTCCTAGGCTGTCATCTCTTGTGTCACTATATACTCGTATATACTCTTAAAGATAATCCACTCACAGCGCCCCCGTGTGACAGAGGAGAACTATCCCATAGGGTTTCCCAGACTGCTGTCTTGACAGGAAGAGATTGCCACACCTTTCTTCTGTGGTACTGCTGTGTATCAAACTTTAGATTAGCAGTCAAGTGCAAAGAAACTGTTGGTTCATAAATAAATTAATTAATTAAATAAACAAATAATCAAATCAATAAATAAATAAAATAAGAAACCAGTAAAAAAGGAAAAAAAGAAAGTGCCATAGGCTGCCAAAAGAACCAATAGATCTGTTTTGAAAGACGTGCAGCCAGAGTGCTCCTTCGAGACCATGATGGCCAAGCTTCGTCTTTCATGCTTTGGACATATTGTCAGGAGGGTCCAGTCGCTGGAGAAGGATATCATGTTTGGTAAGGTGGAGGGTCAGAGAAAAAGAGCAAGACCCCCAACGAGATGGATTGGCCAAGTGGCAGTATCGATGGACTCAAGCGTGGCAACAGTAGTGAGGCTGGCCCAGGATCGGGCAGTGTTTCGTTCTGCTGTGTTTAGAGTCGCTATAAGTCAATACTGACTCTATGGACCCTAACAACAACAACAACAACAAACCCTGCCAGAAAGATAGAATATAGTGCTGAGGCATCTTTCTGTCTAATTGGGGGGTTCACAGCACTTGAGCAATTTGACCACACAAATAATGATGAAGAAGGTAAAAGGTATTAATGAGGGGAAAGTAAAAGACCCTGTAGCCCTTGCTCAAGAGTCTTTGCTTTCTGCCAGACAGGCTGAATGAACACAGGCAGGTGAAATGGCAACAAAAGAAGGAACCATCACATTGAGGATGGGAGGAAGAAGTAACTATTGAGGAGAAGCTAGTTCAACCTGCCGATAAAGTTTCTCAACATAGAACTTATGAGAGATCATCCACAGCCAACCCAGAATTAAGCTTTGAAGTACTCAAAAATGTTCATATGAAATTATTTAAATGAAAGCCAAATTTTATAGAAAAGTTTATGGTATGAAAATAAAATATGCTTATGCCTATCAACCTCTGCTGATTAATGAAATTTATGACATGAAGCTAGTTGCTCTAGAATATATAAACTCTATGAGACCTTTTATGTAAAGTTTAAATACATTCAGACAATAATATGTACTTTTGGATATTACCACAAAAGTAGACAAAGTGAACGAGGAGCTCCCCAATTTCTATCTGGTCATGGTGTAGCACTGTAGGATAAGCAAAGGACAGCTAATGACAAGGTCAGAGGTTCAAACTCACCAGCCATTCCTCAGAGATTCTATACAGGGTGTCTATGAGTAGAACCAACATGGTAGCACTTTATAACAACAACATAGCTTATATAGTTCATGATAAGAGTCAGAAAAAAGTTACATAGCTGAGTTTTCAACAATAGTAAAAACTTCCTATGATGGGTTAAGAAATTTGGACATTTAATGTGATTAAAACTACTTAGAAAAAAATGCATTTAAGACCTCTAAAAAAGAAAATATAAAATAAAATTTATGTCTAGATGAGAAAGGATTGACAAATTTACAATGAAGTTAAAACCATGAAAAAGAAAATATTGTTGGATTTTTGTGACATAAAAACAAAAGAGTGTAATTAAAAACATTAATCAACTAGGAAAAATATTTGCAACAAATGACTACTATCCCAAATATCAACCCATCTCCAGCTACCTATCTGAAATATTGACTGATGGCAAGGCATGAACTCAACTAGAAAGGAAGTGTGTAACTCCATGTACTTTGAAACAACTAATCCTTTCAGAAGAACATTAGAGCAGTTACCATGAAGGCCTGAGAGAGTATTCAATAGCTTCTGTCCAATAATTCAATAACAGGGGGAAATTATTATTGATGTAATAATACCCTAGTATTATGAGTATGAAAAGGCTTTACATCCCCACAGTCTCATTTAATTTTCTGAGCAACTTTGTGAGGTAGCTAGATAATCATTATTCTAACATTGTTGTTAAGTGCCTTCAAGTCCCTCCCAACTCATAACGATCCTGTATAGGGTTTCCTAGGAGCAGCTGGTGAGCTTGAACCGCCGACCTTGCTGTTCAAAGTGATTGCAGTCTAGCGCATTAACCCACAGCACCACACCAGGACTCAGAAGATAAAACTGAGGCCTAGAAGTGGTAAGGTTTCCAAGATCGCCTCAGGGAACAAATGTTAAAACCAGTTCTAGACCTAGATTGTGGCTCTGCCTCAGGTTTGCTCTTTTCAATGAAGATTTTGAGCTAGAGATTTTCTACTTTCCCTTCCAAATTTAAACTGATACATATGGGCTAATGTGTCAGACTGCAAAGTCATTTGAACTGCAACATCAGTGGTTCAAACCCTATACAGGGTCGCTATGGGTCGGAATCGACTCGATGGCACTTAACAACAAGAAATGATAACCCCACACTCTATTCTTGAGGATGATCAGAGAAAAAGTGAAAACATTTTAATTTTGTTTGGTTGATCAAAAGCAACAAACCTAGAATCCCTACTCCGTTTTGTGGGATTTATGAGTGTTATTTTTCCTATAGGCAAAGTCGGTTTGAACTACAAGTTTGGTGGTTCAAGCTCACCAGCTGCTCCTCATAATCCCTATACAGGGTTGCTATGGGTCGGCAATTAACAACGAGAAGTATAAGAAACAGAAGTCATTTGCAATTTTTTTCCATGTTTACCAGTCTTTGATTCAAATGTCAAAGTCAACACAAACCATTTGTATGGCTTGGAACTTACTCTTTTTTTAAAATCAAGAATGAGGAAATGGCACCAGAATGATATTTCTACTTCTTCAAAGAACTTTATAAAGTATAAGCATAAAATAGCAATTTATTTCTCCAAACATTTTAGAATTATTTACATTTGTGGTTTTGACTAAATGAGTGTTGAACTCAACAAAAGTGTTGGACTACTGCTTCAAAAGCATCCAAGAAAACTTGGTCCTTTAAAGTAAGTATGTCTGTACCATTCCTTGGAAGTTTGAAGACAATTTGTTAGGGTTTATTAAATATCTTCCATCTTTTGTCATTTATCACTCAACTCTCAATTCTGACAGCATCCATTTCAATTGTATGCATTATTTTCTTAGAGCTTTAATCATGTTAAATAGTCCAAAGTTTTCTGTCTTCTGGGAGGTTTTTACTGCTACTGAGAACTGAGTTACACAAC
>NW_006409022.1:824412-826357 GCF_000296735.1 Chrysochloris asiatica | reverse complement strand
TGGCCCGGCCACTGTCACGTGCCCAGAGACTTCTTTTGCACCTTGCCCAATACCAGTTCAAGGGCAGCCTTAGTGGGGGTTGACCCTTGCACTTCCTGTCCCCAAGCGCCCAAATAGACTACTGCCCTCTGGGGATAGTCTACATTTTCTATGACCTCCCCTCAGGGGTCATCACTCCCCTGGCGGCCATTTTTGCCATCGTTGCCAGAGCCAGATTTTTGTCGGTTGGGTGAGGTACCGCCTTGTGCCATGTCTGCCACCAATGAGCCAGACCAGGACCCAGGTGGCCAGCCGGGCCTGGGGGACGTGGCGGGAGCTAGCAGCGGGGTGGCGGACGAACCAGGGCTGGTGGGCGCTGCCGCCCCTGGGGCTGTGCAAGAGCAGGGGGTCCCTGGGGGCTCCGGGTCCCAGGCCCAGGAGGTCCAGATGAGCGGGGAAAACTCGCACATTGGGCCTGCCGAAGAGGAGGAGGGGGCCGCGGCCGAGGAGTCCAACCTGGTCTGGGTGGTCGATGTCCGCCAGCTCCCCATGGCCGGCTATGGCTTCGAATTCCACACCCTGGTCCATTCGGTGCTTCACCGCCTCTACCACCAAAACCACATCCTCATGTGGCCCCTTGACAGCCCCGATGGGCAGCAAATCTGTATTAATCTTCACTACAGAAGTAAAGATTTACACCCTCGGAAACCCTATACAGGGTCGCTATGGGTCAGAACTGACTCGATGGCACATAACAACAACAACAGAAGCAGCACAATATCAGCATGAAAACTTTGAAGAAGAGGCCCCCAAACCAGGAGGTGAGGAGGAGAAAGAAGTAGAGGGGAAAACCGAGAAAGTTGCAGAGGAGGAAACTGAGAAAGAAAACGAACAAGAGCCCCCAAACAGTCTAGACGCTACAGAGGGAAGGCCCGGAAAGTCCAGGAGCTCTGGTAGCGTAGTGGTTATGAATTGGGCTGTGAGCCTCAGGATCAGCAGTTCGAAACTATCAGCGGTTCCATGGGAGAAAGATGAGGCTTTCTGCCCCCATAAAGATTTACAGCCTCGGAAACCCTCTACAGGGTCACTATGAGTCGGAACTGACTCCACGACACATAACAACAGCATAGTAGCTTTGAGTCCTGGTGTGGCACTCTGGGTTAATGCTCCAGACTGCAAAGACGTTTGAACTTCAAGGTTGGCAGTTCAAGGTCACCAGCTGCTCCTCGGAAACCCTACACAGGGTTGTTATGGGTCGGAACCGACTCGATGGCACTTAACAACAACAACAACATAGTAGCTTTGGACTTCTGGTGTGGTGCTGTAGGAGAAACAAGGAGTATGAAACACAATGTGGGCAGTTCAAATCCACTAGTCACTCCTCAGAAACCCTTATCAGGGTCTCTAGGAGTGAGAACCCTCACTTAACAACAACAGCATAATTTAAGGAGTCCTAGTGGTGTATTGGAGTCCTGGTGTGGCACTGTGGGCTAATGCGTCAGACTGTGAAGTCGTTTGAACTACAAGGTCGGTGGTTCAAGCTCACCAGCTGCTCCTCGGAAACCCTATACATGGTCGCTATGGGTCGGAATAGACTCAACGGCACTTAACAACAACAACAAGTGGTGTAATGGGTTACACGTTGGGTCAGCAGTTCCAATCTACCAGCTGCTCCATGGGAAACTTTCTGCTCCTGTAAAGATTTGGTGGTGGTAGCGGTGGTGTGGCGTGGAGTCATAGCAACCGTGCATAGAGTTTGCGAAGCTATAAATTTATGGGGACAGAAAGCCTCATTTTTATCCCGCGGAACGGCTGGTAGTTTCCAGCTGCTGATCTTGATGTTAGCAGCCCTACTCGTAACCACTACGAATTCTATACAAGGTCACAATGGGTGGGAACTGACATGACAGCATACAGCCATCACCACTACCAGCACCCTGGTAGCTTTGAATCCAGGTAGCCTTGA
>NW_006409022.1:823054-823599 GCF_000296735.1 Chrysochloris asiatica | reverse complement strand
ATCTGGACCCGGCACTAACAGGGCTTTCCTCACTTGACCACGGAAGTGCATTCTCCTCTGATACATTTTAGAATGTGCTAAATAAATAACAAAGAGTTAAGAATTCACGTAGGACCAACTTAATTGTCATTATCTAAATATTTTATATAACATTCAAAAGGAAAGAAACTTATTCATAGCACAATTGTTGTTTATGATTGCATTGGTAATTAAGTCTTAAGGTATATTTTGTCTTTCATTATATTTAAATGAATCATGGTTTTCTCTCTTTCCTTCTTTTTATATATTTTCACAGCTGTGTGTTTCATAATAACAGTCTCTGTCCAATACATAGAAACTGAGGGGCCTGAGAGGGTATGGGACTGTTTAAGGAGCTGTTTATTTATATCCTAGAATGATCTCGCAAAGAAAAAACAAACAACCCAAAACAGGCATTTATGGTATTGGGCAAGACAGAGGCGGTATTGGTATCAGATGATTGAAACCAACAGATGCACAAGAACCCTGATCTCTGAGGTGCATGATACATGAGGAAAGGTGTTCTT
>NW_006409022.1:821151-822794 GCF_000296735.1 Chrysochloris asiatica | reverse complement strand
TAAAAGGACAGAGAAAGAAGCATGCATCCATTCTTCACTGTTTTAAAATCTTTGTCATTTTCCTGAAGCCCAAGGGAATTTTATCAACACTGATTTTATTTCAAACGTCATCAACCCAAAAGCGGTATCCAATGAAATCTGACTTTTACATTTTAGAGAGAAATTTGACAGCATTTGTACAAGTTAAAAATGAAAATTCACTTTAAATTAATAAGCTGAAATATGAGCTTTTCTAAAGATAAATGATCCTGACTCACATCTGTGACTCACACTGTTATAGATTATGTCCCCCCCCCCCAAATATGTGTTAAAATTCAGTCAAATATGTATTGTCAATTCTAACCTCTATGCTTTTGTTTATAATTCCATTTGAGAATGTATTTACTTTGTTATGTTAATGACACCAGATTTGTGTAGGGTGTATCTTGAGTCAATCTCTTTCGAGCTATAAAAGAAATTAAACAAGCCAGCAGAGGAGAGATGGGAGAAATGCCAAGAAATATAAAGATCTCCCAAGAAACCAAGATGCAGAAACTGAAGACAATGTTCATCCAGAGCCAACAGGAAGAGAAAACCTTCCCCTAGAGCCTGCTCTCTGAATTCAAACTTCTAGCCTCCTAAACTGCAAGAAACTTTTGTTAAAGCCATCTGCTTGTAGTGTTTTTGTTATAGTAACACTAGGTCGCCAACGTATCTATCTACCTTATCTTCATTGAAAGGAATCACTTTCTAATATTTGGTAAACCTCTTATAAATTATTGTATTGCAATCCAAAGTAAATTAAAATGTCAAGTTGAAAGCAATGACATGGAGGTCAGGCTGTCTATTAAGCAGTATCCACGTGTGTCTACTGAGCCCTTGAATGTGACTGGGTTCCATTTGAGACAAACAAAAAAAAAATGTTAACCATCTCACTAATGATTTATACACTGATTGTGAGATACTGAATTACTGAAAATATAACATAAAATTAATCTCACCAGTCTCTTTTTGCTTTTTTATATGTGACTA
Organism: Chrysochloris asiatica; assembly: GCF_000296735.1. Lineage (NCBI taxonomy): Eukaryota > Metazoa > Chordata > Mammalia > Afrosoricida > Chrysochloridae > Chrysochloris > Chrysochloris asiatica. Next base: position 821,783 of record NW_006409022.1, on the reverse strand, counting down.
CTAAAAAGTTTCTCTGCTATTCATAGAGTTTTCAGTGAATAATGATTGTAAAGTAGTTCGTCACTCTATCTTCCTAGTCTGTCTTTGTCTGGAAGCTCATCTGGAGGGTCGGAGAAAAGAGAGGAAAACCCCCAATGAGATGGATCGGCCAGGTGGCATCATTGATGGATTCAAGTGTGGCTTCGGTAGTGACGTTGGCCCAGGATCGGACATTGTTTCATTCTGCTGTGCATGGGGTCGCTATGAGTCGGTTCCGACTCAATGGCACCTGATAACAACAACTAGAAAGTTTAAAATGAAACATGTAAGCCAAATTCTCTGTGTATTGGATGTGCTGCTTAGACCATGTTTTGAAGGAAAACCTATAGATGACCCAGGTTGCTTGCAGGCAAGTGATGGTATTGAATCTGCGCAGGGTCTTTGATGTGAAGTAGCGATTCTCAAACTGTGGTCCTCAAACTGACAACATTCAGCTTTACCTGGGAACTGACTAGAAATGCACCTTTTCAGGCGCCACACAAGATTCTGGGTGTAGGGTCCAGCAATCTGTGTTTCAATAAGCCCTTCAGAGGCTTGTTTCAAGAGATTCTGATGTGCTAAGGTTTAAGAACCAGTGTCTTAGAACCACAGGA
>NW_006409022.1:819702-820216 GCF_000296735.1 Chrysochloris asiatica | reverse complement strand
TATCCCTACCACCCCTTGTCTGTCAGTTTGTCATACTGTGGTGGCTTGTGAGATGCTGTGATTCTGAAAGCTATGCCACCAATATTTTAAATACCAGCAGGGTCCCCTATGGTGGACAGATTTCAGATGAGCTTCCAGACAAAGACAGACTAGGAAGAAGGAGAGAGAAACTGCTTCCAAATAGTTAGTCACTGAAAAAATTATGATTAGCAGAGAAACACTGTCAGATATAGTGCCGGAAAATGATCCCTTCAGGTTGGAAGGCACTCAAAGTATGCGACTGTGGAAGAGCTGCCTCCTCAAAGTAGAGTTGAGGAGGCAGGGCTTGATAGTGGCTAGGGTGGAGGTGCAGTGAAGTTCGCCATCAGCGATACCACAGAATACCAGGCAAAGCAGATCCAGAGCAAAGCTCCGAAACTCAGAACCACAGAGATAGGAATATTTAAAAGGTTTGAAGGCTTATAGCTAGTGGAACTTGTAGCAAAAGTAAGAAATCGTGTACTTTTAAGTCTGC
>NW_006409022.1:787414-788731 GCF_000296735.1 Chrysochloris asiatica | reverse complement strand
AGAGATGCAAATCAAAACAACAATGAGATATCATCTCACACCAACAATAACAGCAAAGATCAAAAAAGTAGAGGACAATAAATGCTGGTGGGGATGTGGAAAGCCTGGGACACTCCTGCATTGCTGGTGGGACTGAAAAATGGTCCAACCTCTCTGGAAAGCAAGCTTCCTCAGAAAGTTGGAAATAGAAATACCTTATGATTCAGCAATTCCTCGACTTGGAATATGAGCCATAACAGGAGTAGATATATGCACACCAATGCTTATAGCAGCACTATTTACAATAGCAAAAAATGGAGACATCCAAAGAGCCCATCAACTGAAGAATGGATAAACAAACTGTGGTACATACACACAACGGAATATTATCCATCCACATGCAGCCAATTGATCTTTGACAAAGGGCCAGAGTACATTGAGTGGGGAAGATATCAACAGATGGTGCTGGCAGAATTGGAAATTGATATGCAAAAGATTAAAACAAGACTACCTCACACCATATACGAAGACCAACTTGGCCTGGATTAAAGACCTAAATGTGAATCTCAGAACGCTAACGGTCATCAATGAACAAATAGGGACAAATTTAAGGGCTCTATTCCTGGGCACACACATATTACGTAACGTTGCAAAACTTGCACACACAAACAAAGACAAAATGGATGATTGGGACATTCTAAAAATTAGAAACTGATGTGCATCAATGGATTTCACCAAAAGAATAAAAAGGGAGCCCACAAAAATGGGGGGAAAAAATTGCAATGGCATATCACACAAGGGAATAATTTCTAAAATCTATAGGAAACTACAAGAAAAAGACAAGTAACCCAGTTAAAAAGTGGGCACAGGACATGAACAGACTCTTCACCAAAGAAGACATTCAGGCAGCCAACGAACATAGGAAGAAATGTTCACGATCATTAGCCATTGTTGTTGTTAAGTGCTGTCAAGTCGATTTTGACCCATAGTGACCCTGTATAGGGTTTACAAGGAGCAGCTGGTGGGCTTGAACCACTGACCTAGAGATGCAAATCAAAACAACAATGAGATATCATCTCACACCAGGAATAACAGTGAAGTTCAAAAGTGCAGATGATAATAAACGCTGACGAGGGTTTGGAGAGACTGGGACCCTCCTACATTGCTGGTGGGAATGCAAAATGGTCCAACCACTCTAGAAAACAGCATGGCGCTTCCTCGGAAATTTGTAGTTCAAGTGGCTTTGCAGTCTGGTGCATTAACCCACAGTGCCACACCAGGACTCCACTCATGGAGCTAGTAACTCTAAATACCAACAGAGAGGGAAGGAGTCTTCAC
>NW_006409022.1:779610-786854 GCF_000296735.1 Chrysochloris asiatica | reverse complement strand
AAGTTGTATGATTTGTTGAATGTAAAACTGATGACTTGTCCTGTAAATTTTTACTCAATCCACAATAAAAACTTAAAGAAAAAAAAGCCACCAAAAAACAGAGGGAATAGAAGCAAATACAGTTAGATGGAGGGGATTGTAATAATCATTGCAATGAAGCAAAATACAATAGGATGAGTGCAAAACCGATGTTCTTCCATGTAAACTATCACTCAGTTTACAATAAAAGCTTAAAAAAAAAGATTCCAAAATAAATAAATAAATAAAAATATGTGCAAAAAATTGAAATCTTTCAAAAAATGAGGCGGCACTGGAGGCACTCACTCATCTATGCCAATCATTTGGAAGAGATCCATATTTGCGCATATTCCAAAGAGAGGTGACCCAACAGAATGTGGAAATCATTGGACAATCTCTTTGATATCTCATGCGAGTAAAGTTTTACTAAAAGTAATACAGAAACAGCTGCAAGCATACATTGACAGAGAACTTCCACAGGTCCAGCCGGATTCAGAAGAGGCCATGGAATGAGGGATATCCTTGCTGATGTCCGATGGATTTTGGCTGAAAGCAGAGAATACCAGAATGATATTTACCTCTGCTTTATCAACTACACAAAGGCTTTCAATTTTGTGGATTATGACAAGCTCTGGACAACATTGCAAAGTATGAGTATTCCGGAACACTAAATTGTGCTCATGAGGAATCTGGAGGAATCAAGAGGCAGTTGTTTGAACAGAACATAGGAACACTTAATGGTTTAAAATTAAGAAAGTTGTGCTACAAAATTGTATTCTTTCACCATACTTATTCAACCTCCATGCTGAGCAAATATTCTGAGAAGCTGGGTTCTATGAAGAAAATCGTGGCATCAGTATTGGAGGAAGACTCATGATACAACCTTGCTTGCTGAACGTGAAGGGGACTTAAAATACTTACTGATGAAGATCAAAGACCACAGTCTTTGGTATAGATTGCATCTCAATATAAAGAAAACAAAAATCCTCGCCACAATAAACAATATTCTTATCAATGGAAAAAAAGATTGAAGTTGTCAAGGAATTCATTCTTCCTGGATCAACCATCAATACTCATGGAAGCAGCAGTCAAGAAATCAAATGACGTATTACATTAGGCAAATCTGCTGCACAAGACTTTTTTAAAGTGTTGAAGAGCAAAGATGTTAGCTTGAGGACTAAGATGGGTCTGACTCAAGCCATGGTATTTTCAATAACCTCATATGCATGTGAAATCTGGACAATGAATAAGGAAGACGGTAGAAGAATTGATATATTTGAGTTATGGTGTTGGGGGAGAATATTGTAAATGCCATGGGCTGCCAAAAGAACCAACAGATCTGTGTTGGAAGAAGTGCAGGCACTTTGTTCCTTGGAGGCCAGGATGGCCAAACTTCATCTTTCATACTTCAGACATATTGTCAGGAGGTACCAGTCTCTGGAGAAGGATACAATGTTTGGTAAGGTGGAAAGTCAGAGAAAAAGATGAAGACCCCCAGCGAGATGGATTGGCAATGTGACAGCACCAATGGGTTCAAGTGTAGCAACAATTGTGAAGTTGGACCAGGATCAGGCAGTGTTTCGTTCTGTAGTGCATAGGGTTGCTATGAGTGGGTACCGACTCTATGGCACCTAACATCAACAACAACAACTAACCCAGTACACTGAGAAGACATGCATGTAGTTTGATCTGAAGAAACTTCCATTTTGATTGGAATTTTTAGGAATGGCATCCATAAGCAAAAGTCAAGTTCATCAAACTGTAGCAACTGACACTTGCTCAGAGTATTAAACTATTTATCTTCACCTGGTCAGGTTCTAATCATCTGGTCAGGTTCTAGCTATCCAAGCTAGGTCAAATGAGTACCAGCTGCAAGTTTGGGAGTTCACAGACAACTCCGGGTACTTCAAAATCGCCTTCCTTCTTATTTCATCTCAAGATCCATGGGTACGAACAGGACATCCATTCCCAGGTGACCTTTGATGAGACAACTTTCCTTGACTTGAGGCCCCAAAAACTCAAAATGCCAAACTGTCTACTTTTTCTCTCTGCTTTCTTTCATTCACAAATCTTTTGTTCTTTCAACAGTTCTGGGTTGGTGAGCATGTCTTTTCAAATGCAAATGTCTCAAATCTGAAGTTCTGGGTGAAGCTCATGATTCCATCTTAAAGTTCTACATAAGGCTTAAGTTGAGAAGCCTTTTTTTTTGGGGGGGGGGGACAATTTCTAACTCCCTTTTAGTAAATTCAATCAAGTATAGGCCGCAGGCTGGCTTACAAACTTTCCATAATCATAATTCCCAGTATTCCTATCACACATGTATATCTATTTTGCAATAATAGGCAGGAGAAGCCAATATCCATAAGGCATTCAAACACATAAACCTTTTAAAACACTCAGGTTCAATCTTCCACCACCACCACCCCCACCTTGGACTAACCCCATTCATGTGTATATGGCCTTGGGCCTCTGGCAGGGTGGATTCCAGTAGGCCCTGGCCACAGATCAGCTGTCTTTTCTATCCAGCATGACATCAGCTCCAGGCTACTCCAGAAACTATTCTCCTTTCAGCTGAAACATTTTATCCTACTTCCCTTCATTCTTTCTCCCACAAAACCTCACAATTTCTCATGTCTGGAGCCATTGCAATGAATGTTGCTTACAGCGCTCAATGCTTAAACCAAGTAGGGATCATGTCTGACTTCCTCTGAATCTAGACTAGTCCTCGGACTCAGGGCATGATACAACATCTAATAGCTGTCTAAATTCCAGCTATTATTTTGAGAGAGGCAAGGATTACTTTTCCACTTTCCAAAACCACCCCTCTGACTAGTCAGTGAAAGGGTCATTGATTCCAGCATTCTCGTCCAGTTTAGCTACCCATTTTAGGGCGTCTCTGATGTAGTTTATGAATCTCTATTGGTTATAGTAGATGTAATTAATTCAGTCTACATTTTTTTTTTTTTTTTAGATCACCAGAAAGGTATACTCTCAGACCCTGCAGCTATCTATCAATTCTGACCTTTAAGCTCCTTAGGAACTCCTTTAGGGACTCCAATGGAGTTTATATAAATATATGGATCAAATGATTCTGGGAGAGATCTGACTCGGGATTTCTCATTGTGCTCACAGAACACTTGTTGTTGTTGTTAGGTGCCATTGAGTCGGTACTGACCCATAGCGACCTTATGTACAGCAGAACGAAACACTGCCCGATCCTGGGCCAACCTCACAGAATGCTTGTTGTTGTTGTTGTTGTAATATGCCATGGAGTTGGTTCCGACTCATAGTGACCCTGTACAGGGTTTCCGAGGCTGTAAATCTTTACGGGAGCAGAAAGCCTCATCTTTCTCCCGCGGAACAGCTGGTAATTTCGAACTGCTGACCCTGAGGGTCACAGCCCGATTCATAACCACTACGCTACCAGAGCTCCTTTTCACAGAACACTAAGGTGAAGCACAGAACGCTAGGGTGAAGCACAGAACGCTAGGGTGAAGCAAATTGCCAGTTGGACCAAGACGCACGTACCAGTCCAATCGGATGGCAACCACTCTCGGAGGCTCTCTTTACACAATACTACCAGATATCTGTCCCGGGTACTTTGAGGGCCATATGATTGCAACTGTTAAGCTCACCATGTTTTGGACGTGGGTGCAAGTCGTCAATTCTCCTACAGGCACTCTGAACTCTGCTCCCTGCCTTGAAAGACAAGAGTGGTTTATCACCCCTATGGAGAATGAGCGGATTGCTTATTTTCCCCAAGCATCCTTGTTTTAACAACCTGCGATATGCAGATGATACAACCTTGCTTTATGAAAGCGAAGAGAACTTGAAACATTTACTTATGAAGATCAAAGAGCACAGCCTTCGGTATGGATTACATCTCAATGTCAAGAAAAGAAAAATCCTCACCACTGGACCAATAAACAACATTCTTATCAATGGAGAAAAGATTGAAGTTGTCAAGGACTTCATCCTTCTTGGATCAACTATCAACACTCGCGGAAGCAGCAGTCAAGAGATCAGACGACGTATTGCATTGGGCAAATCTGCTGCACAGGAACTTTTTAAAGTGTTGAAGAGCAAAGATGTCAGCTTGAGGACTAAGGTGCACCTGACCCAGGCCATGGTGCTTTCAGTAGCCTCATATGGATGCGAAAGCTGGACAGTGAATAAGGAAGATCATAGAAGAATTGATGCCTTTGAGTTGTGGTGTTGGAGGAGAATACTGAAAGTGCCATGGACTGCCAAAAGAACCAATAGATCTGTTTTGGAAGAAGTGCAGCCAGAGTGCTCCTTGGAGGCCAGGATGGCTAAGCTTCGTCTCTCCTACTTTGGACATATTGTCCGGAGGAAACAATTGTTGGAGAAGGATGTCATGCTGGGTAGGGTGGAGGGTCAGAGAAAAAGAGGAAGACCCCCAACGAGATGGATCAACCAGGTGGCATCATTGATGGACTCAAGTGTGGCAGCGGTAGTGAGGTTGGCCCAGGATTGGACATTGTTTCGTTGTGCTGTTCATGGGGTCGCTATGAGTCGGTTCCGACTCGATGGCACCTGTCAACAACAACAACATCCTTGTTTTGGTACAGAGCCAACATGCAGTGCACTTTCCAGTCCCACGTGATTGGATTTCCAATCTCACATGATTGGAACCCGTGCCTGTGGTTTATCAGCTGTGCAAGCATGGCAATCACTTTTGTTAAGAGCCTGTACTGAATATTTAACCCATTCTATCCAAGTATTCACACTGCTATATCTTGTTTCTATCTATAAATTTTATCCAAAGTCTTTTACCTCAATCACCTCTACTCTTTTAGGGTCAGGTTCAGCCTACAGGGGTCCTGTCCAGAGATGTGGGCACCCATTCTATAGACCCAGATTAATCTTGCCACCCTATCACTTACAGTAGGGACATTAATTGAGATAATTTTGTGGTTCTCCAAACTCCCACAGGGTAAAACTTGACAAACATCTAATTTGATGATTTGAAGGAATGATGTCATGTTTACATTTACTGTCAACATGACTGGCTGGTTGTAGGCAAAAGCCCTTTATACCTCCCCCATGGTAATGATATATTTTAGCCATGTTAGCTTCCAGACCCACCCCATTTGGCAGAGGTATGGCAAGGCAGCCTCTCAGACTCTTTTAAGGGTCACTTTGAGAGGCGCCCTGGGTGAGGGATGTGCTTCCCACTGGTAATTACTTTTCCTTTGGGAAGAATCCCTCTTCATCAGTCCCTTTACTCAAGTAGTGAGTCCACCCACTCCACGGTCCAGACGGCCATCTCAGTGGTCAACAGCACCTGGTAAGGGCCCTCCCAGTTGGGCTGGAGTCTTTCTAGGTCTTGATCAGCACCAAGTCTCCCAGTAGGAAATGATGAACGTTGAATTCAAAGGGACAGGTTAGGGCCAAGAGTCCTTTTAACCTGAGGTTAGCAAAGCAGGAAGGGCCAGCAAGTAGTTTCTCAGGAATTGATCTCTACTTTCCATGGTGGGTAGGACTGTGGTCCTTCTTAGGTTGTTGTTGTTGTTATGTGCTGTCGAGTTGGTTCTGACCCATAGCGACCCTTTAAAGGTCTGTTGTCCTTCCCAACTAGGGGAGTCTATTTAAGGTGGCAGGACACCCCTTTAACAGTGAATGCCATTTGATCCTTCGGCTTCAAAAAAATTAATTAGTCCAATTTTCCCACCCTGGTTTGTGCATGAGATTGCTTGGTTGCCACAAGTAGTCTGTTCTCCTAATCCATTATCTTTTCTTTTTCCATAAACTTTTTGAAACCCCCTCATATATGGTATATAATGCATGCCTGTGAGAGATGCATATAAATGTGGCCTGCATATCAGCATGAGTGGGAATGACATACACCACATTTAGGATAGTGGATACCTCTTGGAAAAAGAGACTAGGGGGTTGCATAGTGGGCTTCAACAGTATCTGTAAGTTTGTTCTTCAAAAAGTTGTTGGAATAAATGTAGTTAAAAAAGAATGGATTTTTTCCATGAACATTTTGAAGTCTCATATTTCTTAAGTAGGTACATTAATGTCTCTAGGAGTATTCTAATATTTCCTAAAAAGAAATGAGAAAAATAGAAGAAATGGACAGAATGGATTCAGGAATTTGCTCTAAGTGAGGAAAGAAAGTGAGGTTGTAGTTGAGCAGAGAATCAGAGAAGAGGAAGGGACCAGGGGCTTGAGACCTTGTTTTCACATTGAGATAAGGCTTCCTATGTCCTCTCTCCGTATCTTGAGTGCCTTCCTCTTGTGTATTTTGGGGTAGCACATCTCATATTCGAACTTACTTTATTATTATTAAGGGCCATCAAGTTGGTTCCGACTCAAAGCAACCCTGTATAGGGTTTCTGAGGCTGGAAGTCTTTGCAGGAGCAGAAAGCCTCATCTTTCTACCATGGAATGTCTGATAGGCTTGAACTATCGACCTTGTGGTTCAGAGTCCAGTGCTTAGCCTACAGAGCCACTGTAATTAGTTCAGGTGAAAATCACATAGCCGAGCTAACCATTTGAAAGTGGACAGACAAATCAGTAAGCATTTAATACATTCACCACATCTAACTAGTTCCAAAACATTTTTATTATCCCAAAATAAAAGCCTTTATCCATTAAGCTACTACCCAACCTCCCCTCCCCCTACCCCTGGCAGCTACTAACTGATTTTTTTGTCTCTGTGGATTTACTATTTATCTATTTGCTATCTTTGGAATCATATGTGACATTTTGTGTCTGTCTGATTTGAATTAGAATATTTCAGTTTGTATCCACCTTGTAGCATGTGTCAGTATTCAGTTCCTATTTATGACTGTAATATTCTGTTGTATTTGTTTCTCCATGCATCAATTGATGGACATTTGGATTGTTTGCACCTTTTAGCTACTGTAATAGTGCTGCTGTCAACATTTGTGTACAAATGTTTCTTCATTATTTATATAAGTGCATCTGTTTCCCCGGCCCCCGCCATCTCCTGGATTGTGAACTTCTGAATGGTTGGGACATTAAAGGGTTTTTTGTTTTGTTTTGTTTTGTTTTGCTTTCTTTCCAAAAGCTCTAGCTGGGCATTATCTCCTTAGTAGGTGCTCCATTAACGTGTGTAAAGTGACATAAAATGAATGCTTCTGCAGCCTCTCCTCCCAAGTATTTGTCTGGGTTTACAACCTATTCATATTCCCTATGGCTAGAGCCACAATGTGAGACAGGAAGCACATGGC
>NW_006409022.1:774104-779030 GCF_000296735.1 Chrysochloris asiatica | reverse complement strand
ACAGCCTATTGTATTTAGTAGTTTATTAGTTGATTTAAACATTTCAAATACTTAGGCATAGGATGACAGGTGAGCTCCCAACCCCTCTTGCCCTGAATTCTGCAAGTGTTAGAGAACACACTATGCATCCAGGTTAAATCTCAGGTCAACCTCACCCTCCCCTTCCTCAATCTGTGGCACACTTTTGTTATCTGAGCCCAGAGGGGCACCTGGCTTCTGGAAACGGCTCATTCCCGTGGCCCGGCTTGCTATCGGGTTTGGACGTAGCCCCTGCGCCAGGCTGGAGCACCACCACCAACCATCTTGCCCCTATACTCTCCCTAGCTGCCCCTCGCATTCCCACTGGTCTCCTTCTGTGCTCCCAAATAGTTACAGGCATGGAAACCTGATCTTCAGTACCGTCCCCTCCCCACACAAACAGCCACCCGGAGGCCATCACCTTGATGGGGCATACCTGCTTGGAGGTCCACTCGCCTCAGCACAGCGGCTCTTAAGAACCTTCTGCTACACTGACAAGCCTCAGGCCAGGGTTACCAATTGTCTATTGGAGTCCTTCCAGCCCACCCACCAAGTCGCAGACAGACTGAGGCAGGCTGCAAAACAGGCTTTATTGTGTTTATTTGCTTTGCATACAGTACAAATCAAGAAAACTACAAAGAAGCTGATAATGTGTTAGAATGTGCCTTTAGGCATTTAAAAAAAAGGAAAGAAAATGAAGAGGTTTCTGAATTTTAAAACAGTTTTCTTGTTTCTAGAGGGGTGGGGTTGATCCACTCTGAGAAATGAGGGGGGTGGGAGGGAGGTAGAACAGCTGCTACACCAGGATTACCTGGGAAAACTACTTATATAAATGAAGTGTTCACTGTGGGAATACAAAAGAAGTAAAATCTGATGGTCTTAGATATCTAAAGCAGCTAGAACAGAAATATCACAAGAGGATTACTTTAACAACCAGGAATTCGTTCTCTCATAGTTTAGGAGTGAGAAGTCTTAATTCAAAGTGCTGGCTCTTTCAGCATCTCTAAGTCCAGTCAGTATTCCTTGGAGATCTCCATTTATCTTGGTATCAATCTCCCTCTGCATCTAGGAGCTTCACAGTGCAGGGACCCCGGGTCTAAAGGATGCACTCCACTCCTGCCTCTTCTATTTTGGTGGTAGTAAGAACCTCTGAGCTCAGCTTACTTTTCTCTCCTTTTATAACTCAAAAATGATTGACACAAGACACAATACAATGCTATAGATGGCATCTTGACTCACTAACATCATAGAAGTGAGGATTTACAACACATTGGGTAATTACATCAGAGCAGACTCAAATCAGATCACATCATAGCGATGATTGCATCATATTAGATCTCATCATGGGGGGGGGGATGATAACAATAGCTTAACTGCTAAACCAGAGAATCCTGGCCAAGCCAAGTTGACACAAAACCTTAACTATTACACCAATAAATAAAAATTTTGCATTTGTATCAAAAGTCAAATATACAGTATCAGGAAAAGAGATGTTTTATAAAGAAAATGCAAAGTCGAGCATGTGGTTTACAGTGTTACATTAGAGAATCATCAGCAAAGCCAAGCATCAAGGGATTCAATTTATTCTGGTACTTAACTGCCTCTCTGCAGTTTTGCAAGGGGCACTGCCCCACTCAGAATTCAAAGGCACATGTAGATGCCCAGGCCTGCATTTCCGCTTTGGGGTGACAGAGGCAGTCACAGTGATAACCTGTACTCAGAAGTCACTTCTGGGTCTCCTAAGAAAATGAGTTAGGTTTATATTCCAGGCAGCCAAAGAGAGGTCTCCTTTAGTGTTTGGTATGTCTGGGGGGGTGGGGATTAAAGGGGAAGGAGATGGAAAGGAAGAGCTAACTTCTAGTGATCCTGGGTGACTTGCCTCATGGAGATCCAGCCAAGTACTAAACCAAGTCTGTGGTAAAGGTGCCTATGGCTTCACTACTGTGCCTGTGAGTGTTTCGTGAGGGTGATGGTACTAAAAAGAAAAGATTTCCTGGCAGGATGGGATGGGGAATCAAAACTTGCTGGCATGCTTGTCCCTTCTCACAGCTGCCTGTCCCTTCTCACATCCTGACTGATGCTCTCCCTTCTATGACTTCCCTCTTTCCAGAGCTGGGAGGTGTGACTCCCTGGGGCAGGGCTATCCATCCTGTAACTTTGGAGATGTGTGCCTCCAGGAATGAGGACAGGAGAGGCTGATCTCATCATTCAAGGTTTCCAGTCACTTGCTCTATGGCTTTGGGATAACAAGTTAAAATGTTGTGAAGCCAAGGCTACTGAGAGAAAGGAGCAGAGCTACATGGTGTTCCCCATCTTAAGGAGCCCAAGTAGCATAATGGATTAAGAGTTGGCTGCTAACCTCAAAGTTATGCTTCAAATCTACCAGCAGCTCTGCAGGAGAAAGATGAAGCTTTCTGCTCCCATAAGGATCGCCAGCCTCAGGAACCTGATTTATACAGGATCACTATGAGTCAGAACCGACTCGGTGGCATGCAGCCACCACCACCAGTCCACATAGACTATGTTCTACATCCTACTTTGGCGAGTAGCAATTGGGATCTTAAAAGTTCATGAGCAGCCATTTAAGGTGGAACGATCGAGTCCTAGTATGGCGCTGTGGGTTAATGAGCCAGACTGCAAAGCCATTTAAACTGCAAGATCAGTGGTTCAATCTCATCATCTGCTCCTTGAAAACTCTATACAGAGTCGCTATGGGTGGGAATCGACTCGACAGCACTTGACAGCAACATTGATCTCTCCATGTGCGGAAGAAAGAATAGTGATGAGTATTGAAGATGCTTGGAATCAACTAGTTCAGTATGGAGCAATGGAACATGTGAACAACAGTCACTATGAGTCTGAGACCAGAAGAACTAGATGGTGCCTGGTTACCACTAGCAACTTCCTCTGTAAGGAATCACATTAGAAGGTCCCAACTAGAATGGGAGAAAATGTGGAACAAAACTCATAATTATATTGTTGTTGTTGTTGTTAAGTACCGTGGAGTCGGTTCCAACTCATAGTGACCCTGAACAGGGTTTCCAAGGCTGTAATTCTTTAGGGGAGCAGAACACCTCATCTTTCTCCTGCGGAGCCGCTGGTAGTTTCGAACTGCTGACCTTGCGGTTCACAGCCCGACTCGTAACCACTACGCTACCAGACGTGCTTAAACAACAGGATATATGTGATGCACAGTACTTTTCTGGGCAACTGGAGAGGGTCTCAAGACTCTCTTTGTTTGGCAAGAAGCCAAACACAGATGGACCAGACATCCAGAGGAGTAAGACCATTAAGATCCCTGGGAGGTTCTCACTGCTGCCAAGTCTGGAGCAGGTTGGCCTGGGGCAGCTCTATACAAGTGCTCTGTGGGTCACTATCACCTGAGCTGCAGGCATTGCTTCATCCCAAGGGATGCAGGGAAGATGTTTCCAAGGCTGTCAATTTTTTTCTTGGAAACCCAGAATTTTCACTTCACCACCTAGTCTAGAAACTTTTATAAAACTTAGAGAAGCAACCAAAGAACTGAAGCGTTTTACTAGGCTTATGAAATCTAAAACCAATCCTATTCTAGAAACCTGTAACTACCTTTGCAAAGTTTGGAGGAGCAATCAAGGATGTGAAGTGTTTAAACTCCTATAGCCTAAATGTCAATCCTTAGGCCAAATAATCTGAATTTCCCATTAGAAATACTTCACTTGCTCAAGGGCATGACAGCTTCTTAGTCGTTTCAAGGAAATGCTTTGACTTTCTCCCTCCTAAAGCATATTGTCCAAAGTTAAATATTTTATAATATAAATCTACAACAGTGCACCCAGCATCACAGCTCTGCCCCAAGGACAGAAACTTCACTGGTTAGAGTGAGGTTACCAAGAAAGAGAGAATCTGAATGACCTTTGTAAATAGTCATGCCCTATATAGGGTTGCTATGAGTTGGAACTGACTCAAAGGCACTTAATAACAACAAAACAAAGTAAAAAAGAGCCCAGATAGCCAACGTAGTGGGTTAGGAGTTGGGCTGCTAACTGCAAGGTCAGCATCGCAAATCTACTAGCCTCTAAGAAGAAGAAAGATGAGTCTCTTTTAAAGATTTATGACCTCAGAAACCCAAATCACAATTAAGGGTCATAAGGAGCTCTGGTAGCATAGTGGTTACCAGTTGGGATGCTAACCTCCAGGTCAGCAGTTCAAAACTGCCAGCTGTTCTGTAGGAGAAAGATGAGGCTTTCTGCTCCTGTAAAGATTAGAAGGGATACAAAGTGGATATATGGAAACTAGGTTAGAGATTATGTATTTCAAATTGGAATTGATGATGTTTCTGGACTGGGGTGGTAAAGGGGGAAGTGGTGATAATGTGTAATTTAAAAAGATTTTTATGGTGGTAACACTGATAGAACTTGGTGATGAATTAGTTGCAACAAGTGAAAAAGGGAGGAAAGTGTCCAAGATGATGTCCAGGTTAAATATTAGAATTCATTTGTACAGTCTGCCCAACAAATTTCCACCAAGCAAATTATTTTAGATCATCTTTGTGAAGGACTCTAAAATGACATTTCCATATAATAGTATCTATTCTTAGAGGTTGCTACCACTAGGTTTGGCATTTTTCTAATAGGGAAGACTGCACTAAACTATCCACATTATCTGGCAAGGGGCCCACATACACCCTCTTCCTCCTAGCACCATCCACAATGGATAACTGTGCACATTTGTAATAAATTATACTCTGTCCCTGTAGCAAAAGTAGATCAACCAAGCCACATGAGGATGACATCTTTATGCCACACTTAACTAACAGAATTATCTACTAAAACACGTTGTTGTTGTTATGTGCCATCGAGTCGGTTCCGACCCATAGCGACCCTGTACAGGGTTTCCGAGGGTGTAAATCTTTACGGGAGTAGAAAGCCT
>NW_006409022.1:769879-770421 GCF_000296735.1 Chrysochloris asiatica | reverse complement strand
CCCCCAGCGAGATGGATTGGCCAGGTGGCAGCATCGATGGACTGAAGCGTGGCAACAATAATGAGGTTGGCCCAGGATCGGACAGTGTTTCGTTCTGCTGTGCATAAGGTTGCTATGAGTCGGTACCAACTTGATGGCATCTAACAACAACAACCACAAGTTTAAAACAGTCTGTTCTTATCTTTTCCAGACTGAAGTTCTGTAACTACAGCAATTATTCCCTCTTTTTGTTTTGAAGTTTTCATTGTTTACACATTGACATCTCTGATCCCCTATTTTCAGTGTTGTAGCTTTGTTTTAGTTTTGAAATTTCTTTATCTGTGTTGTCTTCCAGGTGATGTCATGTGTCTTAATCTCAGGTTGCTGTCTGATGTTGTTATTTCTCTGTCCAAAGGACTCCATTTAGTATTTTTTTAAAGGGTAATCTGGTTTTCACAAATTCCCTTTATTTCCATTTATCTGGAAATGTCCTAATTTTGTCATTGTATTTGAGGGACAATTTTCCTAGATATAAAATTCTTGGTTGGCAATATTTTTTTTTT
>NW_006409022.1:761070-769779 GCF_000296735.1 Chrysochloris asiatica | reverse complement strand
GCTCCTTACTAAAACACATTAGGCATTTAAAATAAAAACTAAAAATTAAGAGGGACATTCCTTAAAATATCTAGGTCATCAGGAGAAAAAAAGTCACAGGAAAATACTCACAGCCAAGAGAAGTGTAAGGAAATATAAAAACTAAATGTGATATAGTACTCTGAATGGGAGGGACCATGGAACAGGAAAATTACATTAGGTAAAAAACTAAGGAAATATGAAAAAAGTATGGGCTTTAGTTAATAGTAATGTAGCAAAATTAGTTAATTGTCACAAATGTACCATACTGATGTAAAATGTTAATATGTTAAAAAGAGGGGAATTGATAATGAAGTATATAGGAATTTTCTGTACTATCTTTGCAATTTTCCTGTCAATCTAAAGCCAACTAAAATTTTAAAGATATATACATATGTTTTAAAAAATGAGATTAGCACCCACACACACTTGCACATAGGAACACACTCACAATAGTTCACTCCATTACCTTACTCCTCCTTGCAGATACCTTTTGTCAACAACATAAACAGTGGCTTTACATGTGAACCTTTCCAGATGGAATACAGAGGAATCAAACTGACTTTTCACCCTCATGGCCCAATTTTCAGCCAAGTAGTAGAAAGGTATATAAGGGAGATAACAACACTAGTAAAGTATGCTCCCCATGGAATGGCCAACCATTCAAGATCAAAAGGTCAGCATTTACCTAAGGACAACATTCAGAAGGGTTGGGAAGGAGGTTCGAATGGAAATAAGAATCAGAGGGAGAAAGTGTGATAACTGTTGTTACATGAAGTGAATTGCAATCATTGAGATGAAACAAAGTATGTGATTTCTGAATGTAAAACTGATGATCATCACTCAATTCACAATAAAATATTTAACACACACACACACACACACACAAAAAAAAAAAACATTAAGTGGATGTCAGAAGAGACTCTGAAACTTGCTCTTGAATTTAGAGTAATTGAAGTGAATGGAGGAGTCCTGGTGTGGCTTACCCAGTTAATGTTCTTGACTGCAAAGTCAGTTTGAACTGCAAGGTTGGCAGTTCAAGATCACCAGTTGCTCCTAGGAAACCCTATACAGGATCTCTATGGGTCAGAACCAACTCTACAACACTTAATAACAACAATAAGAAAGAGAATGGAAGAAATTATGAGGTAAACGATCTGGAAATCTCAAAGGACAGCTTGAGAT
The DNA here is from genome assembly GCF_000296735.1 of Chrysochloris asiatica. NCBI lineage: Eukaryota > Metazoa > Chordata > Mammalia > Afrosoricida > Chrysochloridae > Chrysochloris > Chrysochloris asiatica. The sequence continues at coordinate 768,576 of NW_006409022.1, read as the reverse complement.
GGCAAAGTATTATACATGTACAAAGACCTGTAGTTTGGAAACCAAAAGGGAAGAACATGTTTAGCATTTCTCAAGCTAAAAGAAGTGAAGAAAATTTTAAATCTCGACATACAATATTGAAGGATTCTATGGACGAAATGGAGTCCTGGTGTGGTGCTGTGAGTTAATACGCTGAACTGCAAAGTTGCTTTGAACCATAAGGTTGGCGGTTCAAGCTCACCAGTTTCTCCTTGAAAACTCTATACAGGGTTGCTACAGGTTGGAATTGACTCCACAGCACTTCACAACAACAACAACAACAATGGACAAAATATTGATTGATGCTAGAAGTGTCAAAAGAAGGAGTACATAGAGTCACTGTACCAAAAAGAATTGATCAACATTCAACTATTTTAAGAGGTAACATATGACAAGTTAGGGGATAGACACATCATAGTTCCAGTGTTGGTGAGGGCAATAAACAAGAGGGGGCAGGGGGATGGAAGAACAGGTAGATAGGGGAACACTTATGTTTACTTGGGCTAAATGGGACAGAGGTAAATACTGATGTATGTTCAACCTTGGAACAACAGGGCTCTGTGATACAGGGATCAGGCATTGTCTGAGTGGGTAAAAGAGGGGAAATAATGTTAATATGCTTGACTGTCTTATGAATATTGGTTTCCCTTGCCTACTATTGTAAAATAGACACTTGAGTGGAATAGAAAGGAATATCAGAAAACAGGATTACAGAAAGCTTGTAAGATTGTCCTCAGCGTATACCTGATTGGAATACCTAAAAGGGGTTCTAGAACTTGCCCAGTGGAATAGGCTTCCTGTGGAGGCTTTGTAATATATAGGACCTTAGGTGGAATTCTGAGCCCCATCCAGAACCTTCTGAGGTGGGACATTCCCACTTGAAAGGACAAGCAGACCAGCCAGGAACAGCTAGAGGAACAGAAGATACATCCTGAAAGGAAGACCAGCAGGGAAAAAGCAAAAACAAGAACAAAAATGGCAAGCTGTTTACCAGGGAGCCATCAACGCAAGCAATCAAGTCCCTTCAGGACAACCCCCCCTCCAAGACTGAAACTCAAAGGGAACACATAGCAGGCATGTAAGCTTACTGGTGACCATGTTGGTCTACATGTGAGTGAAAGCGGGGGAAAGTCAGTAATGAAGATATGGGCTGAGTTCAACCCAGTTCCATAGACTCCTGACATGGAGTTGAGAAAGTGAAGAGGAAGAGCTAGTTGGTCTGAAGTTTGAGGAAACTTGGGAACTCCTGAGCCCATGGACATTGAACTAGCCACAGAGAGCTAGAGCTGAAAGTGCGGCATCCAGCTGATATGAAATGGGGGGAGACACACAAGAATGCCCAAATTTGTAGATGTACCCATTTGACCTAGCTTCAATGGCTTAATGTGACCAGAGCTCAAGTAGAGGAAGATAAAGAAATTTGATAAAGGAAGCAATTTTAAATTGCTACAATGTGATGAACTTGACCTATGCTTATGAATGTAGTAGCTCAAAATACCAACGGAAAGGGAAGGAATCTTCACATCAAGGACCAAGCCTATCCCCTCGGTATACATCGTTGATAGGAACAGGAAACTTAGACATTGGCTACCTAAAATGGGGAGGGGGGATTATAAAGGAGTGAAGTGGCTGCCTTACAAGCTTTCAAGAGGGACTAGAAGCAAATAGCATTAAATGATGATGCATAGAGGGGACTATAATCATTGCAATGAAACAACACAATAGGATGAGTGCAAAACTGATGTTCTCCCATGTAAACCATCACTCAATTCACGGTAAAAGCTTTAAATAAAAAATAAATAAAAAAGAGGTTGCATATGATCACAAACCAATGGTATTAAAGGAAGCAGTCCAAGCTGCACTGAAGACATTGATGAAAAACAAGGCTCCAGGAATTTACAAAAAACCGACTGAAATGTTTAAACAAATTGAAGCAGAGCTGAACGCATTCACTCATCTATGCCAAGAAATTTGAAAGACAGCTTCCTGGCCAACCAATTGGAAGAGACCCATGTTTGTGACCATTCCAAACAAAGGTGACCCAATAAAATGTAGAAATTGTCAAACAATACCATTGCTATCACACACAAGTAAAATTTAGCTGAAAATAATTTAAGAAACGGTTGCAGCAGAGAGCAGAGAGCCAGAAATTCAAGCTGGATTCCGAGGATGTGGAATAAGGGCTATCTGATGTCAAATGAATCTTAGCTGAAAGCAGAGACTATGAGAAACACGTTTACATGTGTTTTATTGACTCTGCAAAGGTATTTGATTGTGTGAATCAAAACAAATGATGGTTAACACTGCAAAGAATGGGAATTCCAGGATACTCAAGTGTGCTCTTATAGAACATGTACATAGACAAAGGGGGAGTCTTTTGAAAAGAACAAGGGGATACTATATAGTTGAAAATTAGGAAAGGTGTACGTAGGGTTGTACTCTTTTACCATACTTATTCAATCTGTATACTGAACAAATAATCTGAGAAGTGGACTATATGAAGAATGAGGCATCAGGATTGGAGGAAGGCTCATTAACCTGAGATAGGCAGATGACACAACCATGCTTGCTGAAAGTGAAGAGGTCTTGAGGCACTTGCTGAAGATCAAAGAGTACAGCTGTCAGTATGGATTACAACTCAATTTAAAGAAGGCAAAAATCTTCACAACTGGACCAATAAATCATATTATGATATGTGGAGAAAATATTAAAGTTATCAAGGTTTCAATTTTACTTATATCCACAGTCAATGCTCATGGAAGCAGCAGTCAAGAAATCAAATGATGTGTTGCATTGTACAAATCTGCTGTACAAGACCTCTTCAAAGTATTAAACAGCAAAAATGTCACTTTAAGAACTAATTGTGCCTGATCCAAGCCATGGTATTTTCAATCACTTCACATGCATTTGAAACCTGGACCATGAATAAGGAAGACCAGAGAAGAACTGATGGATTTTGAATTATGGTGTTGGTGATGAATATCCAAAGTATCATGGGCTGCCAGAAGAGCAAACAACTCAGTCTTGGAAGAAATACAGCCAGAATATTTCTTGGGAGTAAGAATGGTGATACTTCACCTCCTGTACTTTGGACATGTTATCAGGAGGGTTCAGTCCCTGGAAGAGGACATCATGCTTCGTAGAGGGGCCCCAAAATAAGAGAAAGATCCCCAGTGAGATGGGTTGACACAATGGCTGAAAAAATAGGCTAAAATATAACAACAATCGTGAGGATGGTGCAGGGTTATAAACACTTGATATTTTGTGATATCGTACTTTCAAATCCTGACAATATCAAAGCAAAAGCTATAAAACCTCTCTCTATTGGTAGGAGAAAGAAATTGGAGGAGAAAAAAAAGAATACAAAAAATCCCTGCTTATTCATCCAAAATTACTAAAATATTGAACAGCATTTAGAATTTGGAATTATATATGGTTTTGCTTTGTTTGGTGGGGATAGTTTGTATATTATTGGGTTGTCCAATATTTGTTTAATATCACCATATATGCTTATCAGGAAATAGTATTCTCAGTAAAAGGGTGACTTAGAATTTTTTGAGGTTTTTTTGCTAAACTGTGATGTACACAGGTAAACAACTTAGAGTAGTAGTGATTTCTTTCAATTATCTCCTCATCTTCTTCACATACGTCACATACACAGATAAAACCTACTAGAGGGGGAAGGTGATTCAATATGGAGGAGAAGAGGAAAGCTTAAAAGGTTAGAGGAAAGGTCCACAGCGACGCAAACCAGAGCTAGACTAAACCCTAGAGATCCTCTGGTCCCAACCCGTCATTGTGCAGATGGGTAATCTAAAGACTCAAAGAAATTATCCGATTCTATTGAAGTCACAAACTTTAAATGCTCTGTCAACACGCATTTTCACTTCTTGTAGTCTTTAGTTTTGTCTACCCATAGATACAACAAATTATTTACAAAGTCAACAAAAAAGTTCATAGAAGTAGTTTGATGTGTTTATTAAACGAATTATAAACAGCATTTTGTATAGTTCAAGGTTTCACAAAACTATTTTTACACCTTAATTATGATCAGCTGTAGTATTTAGTACTTAATAAAACCTGACCTCATGAGTAACCCAAACCAAGCCCACTGCCATTTGACTAGATTCTGACTCATAGTAACCCTATGTTGTTGTTGTTAAGTGCCATTGAGTCGATTCTGACCCATCGCGACCCTGTATAGGGTTTCCAAGGAGAAGCTGGTGAACTTGAACCACCGATCTTACAGTTCAAACGGCTTTACAGTCTGCCACATTAGCCCACAGCACCACACCAGGACTCCTATGTTGTTGTTGTTAAGTGCCATCGAGTCGGTTCCGACCCATAGCAACCCTGAATAGGATTTCCGAGGCTGTAAATCTTTACGGGAGCAGAAAGCCTCATCTTTCTCCGGTGGAACAGCTGGTAGTTTCAAACTGCTGACCTTAAGGTTCGCAGCTCAATTCATAACCGCTATGCTACCAGAGCTCCTTAGGACTCCTACAGGGCACAGCAAAACTACCCCATAGGGTTTTCAAGGCTATAAATCTTTATAGAAGCATACTGCAACAGCTTTCTCCTGAGGAGCAGCTGGTAGATTTGAACCACTGACCTTTCAGTTAGCAGCCAAGCAATTTAATCACTGCACCACCAAGGCTCCTGACCTCACCAGGAAAATGAAATATGTGTTCACAAATAAAACACCAGAGGAATCAAGAAACATGAGATCTAGTCCAGACTGAATTCTCTAACTTGGACCTCAGAACATAAGTCTCAGCTTTCCCCTTAGTTAAATATTGTTGCTTTTGTTAAGTGCTGTGGAGTCAGTTTTGTCTCATAGCAACCCTGTATAGGGTTTTCGCTGGTGAGTTTGAACCACTGACCTTGCGGTCCAGTACTTATCCTACAGTGCCACACCAGGACTCCTTAGGTGCAATTAGAAACAATTTCCTGTCTTACCTAGGGGTCTTGAGAATTAGTAGAACTTAATACCTTCTTTCAACATTCTTATCTGAAGAGTGTTAGGACTCTAGTTGTGAACAAGCACTGTCTAATTAATGAGCAGCCTAGATTAATGTCTGATCTTGTTAGTGAATGATCACCCAGTTGGTCCTGGGTGCATATGCTCTTATGGCACTTGGTTTTCCCTTAAGTGTATTGAATAGTAGAAAGAGCAAAGAACAGGCAAGAAGTCTGTAGCAAACGTTCTTTGCCCAGAACAACAAGAGCCTCTGATGTGACCTTGAGCATTTCACACTATCCCCATTCTAAAAGGAAGGCTTTGGACCCCAATCTAAACTCCTTTGTGGAGCTGAAGATCCCTACGGGAGGTTTCAGCTTGCACAAATTACTCTAGTATTCTACATACAGGCAGCAGCAGGCAGACTGAAAGCGTAAATGGCATGTAGTCTTTTGTGTCCTGCAAAAAATTGACATCAACCATCTCTCTCACAGCACTCACTCTCTACTCATCTGGGTTCAAAAAATCATTTCAATGGCCACACAGGACTCAGAGACAATACTCATGATTGTGGGGTTTATTAGGCTACACTTCAAGGTCAGAAATGTTCAGGGCACAGTTCCAGTCAGGACAGCCTCTGCTCAGTCATACCCCCAAGCAGGCCTCTTTGTCCTGCTAATGCTACAAAGTTCTTTTAGGCCTGCTGATAAATGCCAACAGGACACACCACTCCACTATAAACCTCAGCCTGAAGGCAGTGGGGCTGTGACCGTCAGCAAGCCTTGTTGTTGTTGTCGGTACCAACTCATAGTGACCCCAGGCACAACAGAAAGAAACAATGCCTGGTCCTGAGCCAACCTCACAATTTTTGCTACGCCTGAGCCCATTGTTGCTTCCACTGTGCCAATCCATCTTGTTAGGGGTCTTTCTCTTTTTCTCCGACACTCTACTTTAACAAACATGGTATCTTTCTCCAGGGACTGGTCCCTCCTGATAATGTGTCTGAAGTATGAGAGACAACATCTGCCCATCCTGGCTTCCAGGGAGCATTCTAGCTGTACTTCTTTCAGCACAAATTGATTTGTTCTTTTGGCACTCCATGGTACTTCTAATATTCTCCTCCAGCAACATAACTCTCCTTCTATGGTCTTACTCCGTGCCCAACTTTCACATGCATATGAGGTTACTGAAAATACCATGGCTTGGGTCAGGCACACCTTAGTCCTCAAACTGCTGATACCTTTACTCTTGAACACTTTAAAGAGATCTTGTGCAGCAGATTTGCCTAATGCAATACATCATTTGATTTCTTGACTGCTGCTTGCGATGGCTCTGGGAATTGACAGATTACAAATTGAAATCTTTCAACAAACTGAGGGAGCACTGGAAGCACTCAACTCATTTATGCCAAGAAATTTGAAAGACAGCTTACATGGTCAACTGAGTAGAAGGGATCCATATTTGTGCCCATTTCAAAGAGAGGTGACCAAATGGAATGTGGAAATCATTGGACAAAATCATTAATATCACATGCAAATAAAATTTTGCTCAAGATAATTCAAGAAGGACTGCAACAGTACATTGACAAGGAACTGCCAGAGGTTCAAGCCAGATTCAGAAGAGGATGTGGAACAAGGAATACAATTGCTGACGTCAGATGTATCTTGACTGAAAGCAGAGAATACCAGAAAGATGTCTACCTGTGCTATATTGACTATGCAAAGACTTTTGACTGTGTGGATCATGATTGTATAGACAACACTGTGGAGAATAAGTATTCTGGAACACTTAATCGTGCTCATGAGGAACCTGTACATAGACCAAGAGGCAGTCGTTGAAACAGAATAAGGGGACACTGAATGGTTTAAAATTGGAATAGGTGTGTGCCAGGGTTGTATCCGTTCACCATACTTATTCAATCTGTATGCCAATCAAATAATCTGAGAAACTGGATTGTATGAAAAGGAACGTGGCATCAGGATTGTAGGAAGACTCTAACAACTTGCAGTATGCTTGCTGGAAGTAAAGAGGACTTAAAATACTTACTGTTGTTGTTATGTGCCTTAGAATTGTTTCCAACCCATACCGACCCTGTATAGGATTTTGGAGAAGCAGTTGGTGAGTTTGAACCACTAACCTTGGGGTTCAAACTGACCTTGCGGTCCAGGGTTCATCCTACAGTGCCACACCAGGACTGCAAAATACTTACTGGTGGTGGTTGTGTGCCCAAGTCGGTTCCAACTCATAGGGCCCCTCAAGGCTTTACGGGAGCCGAAAGCCTCATCATTCTCCCACAGAGCAACTAGTAGAGTCAAACTACTGACCTTGCAGTTAACAGCTCAGGTTGTATACCACTATGCTACCAGGGCACCTTAAAATACTTACTAGTGATGATCAAATGGAATTCTAGTGTGTCACAGTAGGATGAATACTGGACTTCCAACCTCAAGGTCCATAGTTCAAACCCACTAGCATTTACTTATGAAGATTAAAGAGCACAGCCTTCGATATGGATTACATCTCAATGT
>NW_006409022.1:750236-756529 GCF_000296735.1 Chrysochloris asiatica | reverse complement strand
AAAAAAAAAAAAAACAGCACTCACGCATATATAATAATTTACAACACCAAAGGGCACATTCTGCAAGTCTGCCTCCTGGTGGCCAGCTCTCAGTTCCACTCTTGCCATGAATCCAGAGTACTCAGCTGCTCCCTCTCTCCATGACCCCATCTCTGCCTCCATCTCTCACGTCCCTGCTTCTCTGGATAAGGTCCCTCATTCTCCTTGTGCTCTTCTCCCTTGATGGTCTTAGGGTCCTCTGTTTCTGCACTGTAAGATTAACTACTCTGCCGATTTTGTTACACAACTTCTACCTTTACAATTGTGACAGTCGCAATTAGTTGGGATAACAATTACTCACTATTGAATCATAAGAAATCTTATCCCCATCTCTTTTAACCAGACCCATCTAGACAAGATGAAAACTATTCAGTGGGGACTCTATCTTCCCACACACACTCTTAAACTAAACTCCCTCTTGAAACCTTGTAAGCCAGTCAATTTGTGCCCTTTATCACCCCCTCATTTTAGGTAGCCAATGTCTAAGTTGCCTGTCCCTATCTACCCTGTATTCAGAGGGGATAATAGCATTGATACTTGAAGTGAAGACTCCTTCCTTTCTGTTGGTAATTTGAGCTACTACATCCAGGAGCATAGGTCAAGCTCACCAAATTGTAGCAATTAACCCTCATTTCCTTATCAAAAATTGTTTTTTTATCTTCCTCTAGTCGAGTTCTGATTATTAAGCCATCGAGGCTAGGTAAAATGGGTACTATCTGCAAGTTTAAGTGTTCTCATGCGTCTCCCCTCACTTCATATGAGCTGGATGCTTCACTCTCAGTTCTAGCCCTCTGTGGCTATGTTCTTGTCCATGGGCTCAGGTGTCCCCAGGTTTCACCACACTTTGGACTAACCAGACCTTCCTCTTCTCTCTCTCATCTCCAGGTCAATGGGAGTCTAGGGAACATGGTTGAATTCAGCCTACTTCTTCATTTCTTTTCCCTCTTCCACTCACCAGTAGACCAATGTGGTCACCAGCAAGCTTATACGCCTGTTCATGTGTTCTCTTTGAGTTTCAGTCTTAAGGGGGTTTGTTCTGAAGGGACTTGATTGCTTGCCCTGATGGCTTCCTAGCCAACAGCTTGTTTATTCTTGTAGTAGCCAGTCATACTGCCATTTTTGTTTTGGGTTTTTCCTGATGATCTTTCTTTGAAGATATATCTTCTGTTTGGATATTTCTTATATTTCATGATATTAGGAAAGTTTTCTGCTAACAAATCTTCAAAATTTTTCTCAGTGTTTTTGTGTTTTTTGTCTCTTTCTGTTCTGGGATTCTGATCATGTTTTGGTGGTGTTCCACATAACTACTAGGCTTTCTTCATTATCTTGTTTTTCTTTTCTAATTGCTTCTCTAACAGATTGGTATCAAGGGATTTATGCTTTCTTTCATTGATTCTGACTTCCATTGATTCAATTCTAGTCCTTTGTCCTTCCAATGCGTTATCTAATTCTGAAATGTCTGTGTCAATCTTCTGTATTTCTAGTTGCTTTTTTTGTTTATTTTGTCCTTCTGTTCTTGTATCGTTTTCCTGAATTATTCTAGACTTTTGTCTGTGTTTTCCTTTATCTTTATCTTTATCTCTTTGAAGTGCCTTACATATGTCTTTTGGATTCTTTATCAGGTAATTTCATTACCATTTCTTCCTCAAAGAGGTTTGTTGTTGTTAAATGCTGTTGAGTCAGTTCACTCATGTTGTTGTTGTTGTTAAGTGCTGTTGATTCGGTTCCGACCCATAGCAACCCTGGATAGGGTTTCCGAGGAGCAACTGGTGAGCTTGAACCACCGACCTTGAAGTTCAAATCAACTTTGCAGTCCAGTGCATTAACCCACAGTGCTACATCAGAAGTCCAGTTCATTCATAGTGACCCCGAATATTATTTCTGAGAAGTGACTCAGTTGCTGGTGAGTTTGAACCACTGACCTTGTGGTTTAAACAAATCTTGCTGTCCCATGCTTATCCTTCAGTGCCATGCCAGGACTCCCAAGAGGTTTACTGGTTATTTTGGTCACTTGCTGAAGCCATCTTGTCCTACTTATTTAGGTGATTTGATATTGTCTGTTGTTTCTGAGGCAATAAGGTATTATTTTATGTACTAACTGTATGTTTGCTGCTGTTATCTGATATCTTGCTGTTTTGTTTTGATATAGCTTGGCAGGTGGAATGGGCATACTACTCTAGTAGATAATTTGATTGCAACTGAGTCCTCACCACCTGTCTATGGATGGTTAGGGTAGTGGCTGGGGGTGTGAGCACAGGTTTGCTGGTCTTGCAGGGAGGAAGTCTGAGGACAGGTTTGGCTAGGACTGGTCACTGTCTATGTCACTGGTACAGTGGTGCAAGAACAGGTAGTGGCACTTGCTCAGTCAGTGGGATGGCAGTTGTGGCTGGCTCTTGAGGACATGGTTTCTGCTTCACATTGGATTGGGGAGGTAAGTGGCAGGAGGATCAATTCACAGTAGCACTGCCTCTCACACAGGGGTGTGGGTGTGAGCTTCAGGCCAGGTTGCTGGCCACTTGCTGTGTGGGAGGAGGGGAGGTTGAGTAGCAAGTTGGTGTAGGTGGGGTTGTGATACCACTGTCTCTTGCTGAGTAGGGGTAGGGAGTTCAGCTGAATCAATGGACAGGAGAGGTGGGGAAAGCAGTTAGTGCCACTTCACTGGGTTGGCAGGCAGGAAGGGAAGGGTAAGCAGCTAGTATCACTTGACTGGATTTACAGGCAGGAGGAGAAGGGTGAGTGATGACACTCTTGAAGTGACCTGCCATAGTTTGGCATGGTTGTTAGGCAGGGTGTACGTGAATGGAAAGAAGGCTTATACCTTGATCCTAAGCAGTTGAAGTGGTATAGATAAGAGGCTTACTCTGCTAATCACCAGGAGGTTGGGAAGAGGAAGAACATGCTCCTCCGGTCACCAATCAAGGGTACCTTGGCTCTTCCTGTTGACTACAGCCAGCAAGTGGCATCTTTTTTCGCTCCAGGTATGTCTTCACAGTTACTCTATGTTCTGTTGGTAATTCCATGAAGTTGCCTTATATATTCCTCACCTGGAATTGCTGCTGTCTTTGTTTCAAGATGGCCACAATCTGTGACTCCTCTATTCTGTCTATTCTTGTTTTCTGTTTTCAGTTTTTTCTTCCAATCACTGTTTGATCTAGTTTTCTTTATCCTTTGAGTTGATGCTCAGTATTCCAACATGGTGTTTTGTATTTGTTTCACTTAGTTTTTCAGGTCTTTGCTGTAAAGGGATAGCATGATATGTCTAACCAAGCTGTTATTTTGGCCATAAGTCACCCTAGCTTTTATTTTGTTTTGTTTTGCTTATAAATTCCTTTTATCAGACTAAGGAAGCTCCCTGTACTCCTACTTTGCTGAAAGTTTAAAAAAAAATTGTTTTTCATTAATTGATAGTTAATTTTGCAAAATGCTCCTTATGGATTAATTAATAAGTTCATGTGTTTTCTCTTCTTCAGATTGTTAGTTGTTGTTAAATGCCACTGAGTCAGTACTAACCCATAGTGACCTTGTATAGGGTTTCCAAGGAGTGGCTGGTGAACTTGATCCACCGACCTTATGGTTCAAACCAACTTTGCAGTCCAGCACATTAACCCACAGCGTCACACCAGGACTCCAGACTGTTAGTATGGAAGATAAAATTGATCGATTTTAAAAATATTGAACCAGTATGGCATTCTTGAGATAAACCCCTCTTGGTCATGCTGTGTTATTCTTTTATATTGCTGGGTTAGGGTTACTAATATTTTGTTGATCAATATATTGTTCTGTGGTTTTCTGTTCTTATTCTATGTCTGATTTTGATAGCAAAATAATAGTGGCCTCATAAAATGTGTTAGGAAACATTCATTTTTTTTTCTATTTTCTGGAACACATTGTGTATAACTGTTATTATTTCTTCTTTAGATGCTTCATATAATTCTCTTGTGAACCCTTCTGGACATTGATTTTTCTTTTATAAATAATTATATATTAAATTATTCTAATAGTTAGAGAACTATTTAAGCTATCTATTTCATCTGTACTGAGATTTGGTAGTTTGTGATTTTTGAGAAATCAGCTCATTTCATCTAAATTGTTGAAATTATGTGTAGAGTTGCCCATCACATACCCCTATTGCTCTATTTTCTGTGGGACTTGTAGTGATATCCCCCCTTTCATTCTTGATAATGCTCACTTTCCTTTGCTCACTTTGCTTCTCTCCTTTTCTTTGTCAGTTGCACTAGAGGGTTATCAAATTTATGGATCTTAAAAGAAGCAGCTTTTGGTTTTATTGACTTTTCTCTATTGATTTTATGTTTTCAGTTTTATCAAGCTGTGCTTCTTATTCTTTCCTACTATTCCCCTGGCATTTATTTTGTTCTTCTTTTTCTAGTTTCTAAAGATAGAAGCTTAGACTATTGATTTGAGATCTTTTCATTTTTCTAATGTAGACATTTAGTGCTCTAAATTTCCATCTCAGCACTGCCTTAGTTACATACCGTAACTTTTTTTTTTTTACATGCTGTAAGTTTTGATAAGCATTTTCATTTCTTTCAGATAAAAATATTTTCTAATTTTCCCTAAGACTTACTCTTTGACTTATAGATTGCCTAATGATTAGAAATTTTCTGGTTTCTAGTGTAATTTCATTATAATCATATCATGTAATTTATATATTTTAATTATTATAGTTTGTTTTACCAAGCCTGGACATGGCTTTGCCTTGGTGAAAGTTGATCGCAAAGTGCTTTTCAGTTTATGGAGCCATGGTCTTGCAGGGACTGCAAAGTAGTGACTCTGCCCACTAGGATCAGGAGAGGGGATATTTGAGAATCCAGGCAAAGTACAAGCAAGGAGAACCTCTGCTTTTATATGAAAACAAAGTCATTGGAACCATATCTATGAAACCATCAGAAGATGCATTTCAAGAATCCCTTTAGGAAACAACTGTATGAACCCTATTTGACTTACATTACCACACCTAAGCATCATAGTGCTGTTATTGTTTATACGTGCCATGAAGTCAGTTCCAACTCATAGTAACCCTGTATAGGGCTTCTGAGGAGTTACTGGTGAGTTTGAATTGCTGGCCTTGTGGTTAACAGTCCAGTGCTTATCCTACAAAGACACACCAGGACTACAAGCATCATGTTATTCTCTCTTTTACATATGGTTCAAAATTGCATAGAGTCTTAAATTGTTTCAAAAACCATACCAAGATAAAATCTGACAATTTATGACAACCTCACAAAAATCTTTTGGTTGATTCACCATTTGTTTCTGTTGTTAAGTGCCATTGAATCGGTTCCGATGCATAGTGACTCTGTATAGGGTTCCCAACTGCCAACCTTGTGGTTTAAACTGAACTTGTGGTACAGTGCTTTAACCCACAGTGCCACATCAAATTTGTGGTACAAACATATTTATGTTTCATTCTATTACCCTTTTGTATGAAACAATTTATACTTTCTACACAAGGCTCGCTAGGGAGACAGCAGAGCGCAGTAGCTAAAAATGTCAAACATCAGATATAGTTAATTCTGTCTCAGGTACTTGCTGACTTCATGAAACTTGATATGCTCTTTGGCCTCTCCAATCCTCCATTTCTCCTTTTATAAAATCTAGGTAAGTGCAGGGGCTGTATCACTTGATTTTTGTGAGGAGTAAATAGAATGATAAACATAGATCTCATAGTACCTAGCATGTAACAAATACTCAGTACATGTCGCTCATGATAATATTCATGATCTCTTCCATACTACGCAAGCCCATAAGCAGTAACAGGGGCTTCCAGACTTTGGTCTGAGGATTCATATATGTTTGGACCAAAGAGTAGGAATAAGAATAGAAATGGAAGTAAAAGGGAAAACAGGGACCAAAAAAAATAGAGATTTGAGTAATTGCTGAAGCTCATAGTGTATGGATTACTAAGAACTGTTTAATGGCTTAATATAAAGACAGGCAACACACATATACAATCATTGTCTAGAAATAAGAAAGTAAAGACCACTGTTAATGCACTTCTTTTAAGAAAGTTCACGGTTCCATGTAAATTATCACATAATCCACAATAAAACATTAAAAGAAAGAAAGATCATGGTTGAACATGAGTAAGAACATCTTGACTGTGGAGACAAAACACTGAACTAGGTGATGAAAAAAGTCTGTGAAAATCTTACAGATGAGATTAGATGATTGCCTATCTTTTTTTGATTGCCTATCTTGAGTGGAGCTCTGGTAGCGTAGTGGTTACGAATCGG
>NW_006409022.1:748534-750136 GCF_000296735.1 Chrysochloris asiatica | reverse complement strand
TGCTTGGATCCACAATCAGCACTCATGGAAGCAGCAATCAAGAAATCAAACAACATATTGCATTAGGTAAAGGTGCTGAACAAGACCTCTATTAAGTGTTCAAGAGCAAAGATGTCAGTTTGAGGACTAAGGTGCACCTGACCCAAGCCAAGCTATTTTCAAAAGCTTCATATATGCATGTGAAAGTTGGACTATGAATAAGGAAGACCATATAAGAATTGATGCATTTGAGTTAAGGTGTTGGAGAATAATATTAAAAACACCATGGTCTGTAAAAAGAACAAACAAATCTATCTTGGGGGAAGTGCAGCCAGAATGCTCCTTAGAAGTCAGGATGGCGAGACTTCATTTCTCTTAGTTTGGACATGTTATCAGCAGGGACCAGTCCCTCAAGAAGGACAACATGATTTGTCAAATAGAGAGTCAGCAAAAAAGAGGAAGACCCCAACGAGATGGACTCCCACAGTGGCAGAAGCAATAGGCTCAAGAGTAGCAATAATTGTAAGGACGGTGTAGGACCTGCCAGCGATTCTTTCTGCTGTACATAAGGTCACTATGAGAAGGAAATGACTTAACATCAATTAATAACAACGATTTCATAGTGTTTTAAATCTAGAAGATGCTTTGTTTTATTTCAGTGTTTGTAAATTTGTTGACACTGCCCTTGTGGCCGAACATAAGGTCTGTTCTGGGAAATGATTCATGTGCACTGGATAAGAATATGTACTATTCTATTGTTTGGTGGAAGGGTCCTGGTGTGGTGTTGTGGGTTAATGTGCTGGACTGTAAAGTTGGTTTGAACCTCAAGGTTGGTGGTTCAATCTTACCAGCCATTCCTTGCAAACCCTATACAGCCTATGGGTCAGAACCGACTCGACGGCACTTAAGAACAACAACATTGTTTGGTGGATTGTTCTTTATATGCTTATGGGATCAAGAAGGTTTATTGTGTTGTTTAGATCTTCTGTATTTGTTGAGTTTCTAGTTCTGCCCTTCATTGAAAGTGACGTGTTAAAGTCTCCTACTATTATTCTTATCGTTAAATTGACCCTTTTTAATTCTGTTAAATTTGTTTTATATATTTTGGAGCTCTTTCATTGGAAGTGTAGATATTTATTATGGTTATGTCCTCATGTTGGATTGACTGTTTAATCATGATATAATGTCCTTCCTTTTCTTTTATGCAGTTTTTTTGTCTTAAAGTTTGTTTTATCAAAGATTAAAATTATCACTCCTGCTCTTTCTCAGTTGCTGTTTCCTTGAAATATTTTTCCACCCTTTGATTTTTAGTTTATATTTACCTTTTTGTCTCTTATAGGCAGCATATTGATGGATCATATTTTCTTATCCATTTTGACCCTCTCTGTGTCTTGAATCAAGCATTTAATCCATTTTTATTCATTGTAATCACTGATAGGCATGACTTTACTGCTGTCATTTTTTGTGGGGTTGTGTGTGTGGTGCTGATGATTTCTTTGCTCCATATACTTTTCTTGGCTGGGATTCATTTTATTTATGGATTTTCTTTTAATTTCCTTATTTCCTTTGTTGCTATTGATTTTGTGTTTTCCGAGTCCTTACAATTTTCTTTTATTCTTTAAT
>NW_006409022.1:737215-741384 GCF_000296735.1 Chrysochloris asiatica | reverse complement strand
CTTTCTACTCCCGTAAAGATTTACACCCTCGGAAACCCTGTACAGGGTCGCTATGGGTCGGACCCGACTCGATGGCACTCAACAACAACAACATCTTGAGTGGACTAAATATTTACCTGTATGAAGCAGGGGCTTCCTGACTCCATGATTTTTAATGTTCAGTCTAATGGTTTCCTCCCAATACACATAATGAACAAAGGAAATCTATAAATAACTAACAGCAACAAAACTCAGTTCACACCACAGGGGAGAAACTGAAAAACAGATAGTTGGCTATATCTTTCACTTCAGGCCACAAGGATATTATATGAACATAGCTTATAAATACAGTTTGATCAGAAAAGGGCACAGGACTTACAAAAGACTTGAAAGTGTGAAGACATATAATTAAAATACTAGGAAGAAGATATTATTTTGACAAAAAAACTCTAAGAGGGGTAATGAGGAAAAATAATTTTTAGTTAGAACTTTCAAAGCTAAGTACAAAGGTGAAAACAATGCATCAGTGTTTTGTTCTATCCTTTACTCACATTCTATACCAAAACATTTCAATCAAGAGATGACCAATGCATTTTCTCAAACTGTAATATCTTAACATAATATTGAGTGTGACCATAAAAAGAGAATAAAGATGGAACTATACCACTGTAAAACAAGACTGTCACAACCAATTCTTCAAATTACAATCACTTCAAAAACAAAAAAGAGGCAAAATACAGTACTATTATGGAAACCAAAGGAAAAAACTGCTGTAATTCAGCAGAACTTTCATCTCAACTTCAAAGGGCTCTATTAATCTTCTAACAGTCTTTCTAGATTTAGGGAGAAGGAAATGGAAAACTTTGAATAAAATGATTTGTCCCTACCTATTGTTTCTAGTGACACCTGGAGACAAATATACTAAAGGGAGTCTTTTGAATTGAGAATCAACAACAGCAGACCACAACCTGAGATTACCATACATGACAGCACCACCCCAAATTCAATCCAGATACAAAAGTATTTAAAGTTAAAATATACCTACAAGACTGAAAAGAGCGAACCAGAGCTATCAATTGATAATAAAGTCAATTACAAAGCAAAAAGAGAGAATAGTGTAGATACAGAATTTCCAAATGGCAAGAAAATGAAGTAGATTTCAAGACAAAACAGTTTTCAAGATAAAATGGACTGTTTTAAACAGGGAAAAATTAATAAATTGCAGGGTAACCTCGGGAAAAAATTGCTATACCTTCTCATCAAAATAAGAAATAGGAAACTTGCAAAGAATTAGTAAATATTAACATAATGGAAATGAGAAAGAAAATCCACAAACAAAATGAACTAAGCACAGAAAATTATGAAAACAAAAAACCCAGTAGCACCACAAAAAAACACATGGGAATATGACAGGAATCAATTTAAACCTATTGATAATTACAATGAATGTAAATGAGCTAAATGTACCAGTCAAGAGACAAAGAGTAGCAGAATGGATAAAAAACAGGATCCTTCAATATGCCATCTACAAGAGACATATCTTACACATAAAGACAGAAATAGACTCAAAATCAAATGATGGAAAAATATATCAAGCTAATGTCAATCAAAAATGAGCAGGAGTGGCAATTTTAATGTCTGAAAAAATAGACTTTAAGGCAAAAACCAGGATAAAAGACAAAGAAGGATATTGTATCATGATTAAGGGGTCAATTCAACAAGAGGACATAACCATTACCTATGCTCCCAATGAAAGCACCTCAAAATACATAAATCAAACTCTAACAGAACTGTAGAAAGAGAGAACGCTACAATAATAATAGGAGATTTAATGCACCACTTTTGATGAAAGACAAAACAACTAGAAAGAAACTCAACAAAGACACAGAAGAACTGAACAATTAAGTCAACCAAGTTGATATTATAGTCATATACAGAGCACTCAACCCAACAACCGCAAGATATATATTCTTTTCCAGTGAACATGGAACATTCTCCAAAACATACCTTATGTTAGTACATAAAACAAACCAATACATTTAAAAAGCATCTTCTCAGATCACACAACTAAAAAGGGTTGTATCCTTTCATTAGACTTGTTCAATCTGTATGCTGAACAAATAATCTGAGAAATTGGATTATATGAAGAAGAATAGGGGATCAGGATTAGAGGAAGAGTCATTAACAACCTGAGATAACCTTGTTTTCTGGAGGCAAAGAGGACTTGAAGCACTTGCTGATGAAAATCAAAGACTATAGTTTTCATTATGGATCACAACACAATGCTAAGAAAACATGGTCCAATAATAAACATCATGAAAAATGGAGAAAAGTTTGAAGTTGTCAAATATTTTATTTTACTTGGATTCATAATCAATGCCTACAGAAACCACAGTCAAGAAATAAAAAATGTATTATGTTAATCTGCTGCAAAAGACCTCTCTAACATAACTTAAAAAGAAAATTACAATCCAATATCCTTCATGAACATAAATATAAAAATTCTCAACAAAATCTTAGCCAATAAAATTTAACAACATATCAAAAAATAATACATCAGGGGGCTTGATGGCGGCTAGAAGGTGTAGTAAGGTCGCCGTCAGCAATAAATCAGAATTCCAGGCAAAAAAGAGGCAAGACAGAGCTCCAAAACTCGGACCCACAGAGATAGGAATAGTTTAAAGGTTTGAAGGCCTATAGCCTGTGGAATTTGGAGCTGAGGCCGGAAATCGCGTACTTTTGAATCTGCCAGCCAGGCATGGAGGCCTGAGCCCACATTCTGGGTGAGTCCAAGCGGCAGGACTAAATAGGAGCTGCAGAGACGCAAAGGAAACACGCCGCAGGAACCTTGGGGGAAAAAAAGGTGCACAGTATACTTTGCCAATTTTGTGTGGTTCCGATTTTATTTTTTTCTTTGGTGTGGGGTAATAGGTGCGCTCACGGTTTGCCCACCTACATTCGGGTGAATAGAGGTAGGGGCTTAGCCGAGTGGCCATGACCCACCCCCACTGCTGGTGGTTTCCTCTGCCAGGAACTCACACACTGAGCCCAAGCTGAGACGCGGATTTGGTCGGCCTTTTTTTCACTGAGATGAGAGTGGTCCTGGCTTAGCGTGGTGGGTTAAGGTGCCACTGTAAAGCCTTTTGAATTGTAAGGTCAGTGGTTCAAGCTCACCAGCCGCTTCTCGGAAACCCTATACAGGAGATGCGGATATGTGTTCTATTTGGATATGTGTTCTATTTGGATGGCTTTTTTTGAGAGGCGTCCGGTGTAGTGCTGTGAGTTAAGGCGCCACTGTAAAGCCTTTTGAACTGCAAGGTCAGTGGTTCAAGCTAACCAGCTGCTCCATGGAAACCCTATACGGGAGACGCAGATGTGCGTCCTATTTGGTTGGCTTTTTTTTCACTGGTGAGAGAGGCATCCCGGCATAGTGTGGTGGGTTGAGGCGCCACACTGCAAAGCCTTTTGAACAGCAAGGTCAGTGGTTCAAGCTCACCAGCCGCTCCTCGGAAACCCTATACGGGAGACGCGGATGTGCGTCCTATTTAGTCTGTTTTGTTTTGTTTTTCCACTGGTTTGAGAGGAGTCCTGGCATAGCACTGTGAGTTGAGGTGCCACACTGCAAAGCCTTTTGAACTGCAGGGTCGGTGGTTCGGGATCACCAGCCTCTCCTTGGAGACCCTATACAGGGTCGCTACGGGTCAGAATTCACTTGACAGCACCTAACAGAAGGGAGAGGAGGGCAGAGGTGACTGAAAGAGAGTTAGGACATTAAAGAAATACTTATATTAAGCGACAGATTTTTTTTTTCTTTCTTCTTCCTCTTTTTCTTCTCTGCCCCACTTTCCCTTTTTTGTGATTAAAGACTGCTGTTTTCACTGGTGCTGCATTATTTTCTTCTGGTTTTATTTTATTTATATGAATATATACAATAGATGGTGCTGGCAGAACTGGAAAATGATATGTGAAGGACTGAAACAAGACCTTCACCTCACACCTTATACAGAAACCAACTCAGCATGGATTAAGGACCTAAATGTGAATCCCAGAATTATGAAGGTCATCAATGAAAAACTCGGGACAAATGTGAGGACACTAATTATGGGAATACATGGACTACAAAACATTTTGAAAACCACACAAACAAAAATAGATAAAATAGATGAGTGGGACATACTAAAAATTAAAAA
>NW_006409022.1:699342-726515 GCF_000296735.1 Chrysochloris asiatica | reverse complement strand
ATGGATGAACCTTAAGAACATTATGTTGAGTGAAATTAGTCAATCGCAAAAGGAAAAATACTACATAGGACCACTACTGTAAAAGACTAAGAAAAAGAACCCATACTATTCCACTAAAGTGGATGATTAACTGGATGCTAGGGCGTAGGCGTGGGGTTAAGGATGGGAGGAGAAGGTGGAGCACAGGGCAGGGAATAGACATGGGAAAGCTTGGGTGTTGGGGAGGGAGGCAATATACAAGTAGGGAGAGGGGAATGGAGGAACAAAGCAGATGGGAGAACAGACAGGTAGGAAATGAGCTAAATGGGACAGAGGTAATAAATGATGTAGGCACAGCCTTGGAACAACAGGGCTCTGAGATACAGAGACTGGGACATGATTGGAATGGGGAAAGGGGGGAAATAATAGTGAGATGCTTGGCTGACTCTTGAACCTTGGTTTTCCATGCATTATATTATAAAACAGTCACAGGAGAGTAGAGGGAGGAATAACCAGAAATACCACCATAGAAAGCTTGTAAGTCCGTCTTCTGCCTGGAACTGACTGGAATACCTAAAAAGGGGTTACAATATGTCCAGTATAGGGATGGGCAATTTGAACATTGGCTACCCAAAATGGGGGGAGGGATACTAGGGTAAGAAGTGACTGGCTTACAAGCTTTCAAGAGGGAACCTGGATTGGCAGGGCGGGGAGGAGGGTGGAGTCTCAAGTGAGTAATATCCAACCTGTCTAGGAAGGGCTGATGGGGAGAAATGCGGATGGGTCTCTTGTGATGCAGGGGTGAATAATTGTTATCAGGATGGATTGTGAGGACTGGAAAGGTAAAGGTGGATATTTTATAGCAAAGAGGGATGTGACTAACCTTTCAGTCTAGGAGCGAAGGCCCCTGGGACCATCACTGGAGAAGAACAGAAATTGGGACCCCACCCAGAGAAGCAGCAAGGCCTGAGATGGAGACAGAGAGGATGACATGAAGAGATGGAGTGGCTGAGGACTTGAGATCCAGGGAGGGAAGGGAGCTGTGTGCTGAGGACCGTGGGGAGAGAAGGGGCCTGCGGGGTATAACCTTTGATTGGGTGGTGATGCATGGACGGGCTGGTAACTATGGCAATGAAACGATGTATGATAGAATGAGTGTAAAGCTAATGTTCCCCCATGTAAACTATCACACAATAAAAGGAAAAAAAAAAGAAATCAAACGATGTACATTGTATTAGACAAATCTGCTGCACAAGTTCTCTTTAAAGTGTTCAAGATCAAAGATGCCAGTTTGAGGATTAAAGTATTCCTGACCCAAGCCACGATATTTTCAATAGCCTCATATGCATGTGAAAGATGGACGATGAATAAGGAAGACCATAAAATAATTCATGCATTTGAATTATGGTGTTGGAGAAGAATATTAAAGGTATCAAGGACTACCAGAAAAACAAACAAATCTGTGTTGGAAGAAGTACAACCTGGATGTTCCTTAGAAGCCAAGATGGCCAGACTTCATCTCTCATACTTAGGACATATTATCAGGAGGGACCAGTCTCTGGAGAGGGACAATATGCTTTGTAAAGTGGAGGGACAGAGAAAAAGAGGGAGACACCCACACACATATACACACAATGAGATCGATTGGCATAGTTGCAGCAACAAGGGACTCAAGTATAGCAACAATTGTGGAGAAGGTGAAGGATTGGGCAGTGTTTTGTTCTGTTGTACATACTATGGTCACTATGAGTCAGAACTGATTCTAGGACACTTAACAACAACAACAACATCTCTACAAGAGAAAGATAGACAACCCAATTTTAAAAATGAACAGAGGACATGAGATACTCAGGCAGTCAGGAAATATATGAAGAAATCTTCATGATAGTTAGCCATTGTTATTGTTAAGTGCTGTTGAGTCGGTTCTGACTCATAGGGATCCTGTTTTAGGGTTTCCAAGGAGTAGCTGGTGAGTTTGAACTGCTGATCTTTCCTATCCAACTAACCTTATGGTCCAGTGCATTATCTTGCAGCGCCACACAGGATTCCAAGCCATTATAGAGATACAAATCAAAACAGCAATAATACAACATCTGACCCCAGTATTAACAGCAACAAAAAAATGTTGATGAGGGTGTGGAGTACTGGAACCCTCCTACATTGTTGGTGGGACTGGAAAATGGTTCAACACTGTGGAAAGCGGTGTGGTGCTTCCTCAAAAAGTTGGAAATAGCAATACCTTATGACTCAGCAATCCATCTACTTGGTGTATATTCCCACGAAATAAGAGCCATGACACAAAGAGATGTATGCACAGCCATGCAGATGAGGCTTTCTACTTACCTAAAGATTCATAGACTCCTTGGAAGCCCTATGTAGGGTTACTATAGTCAGAACCAACTTGAAGGCACATAACCAATGCTTGTTGCAGCACTATTAACAATAGGAAAAAGATGGAATAATGCCTATCAATGGACAAATGGATAAACAAACTTTGGTACATATACACAATGCAATACTATGAATTGATGAATAATGACAAATCTGCAAAAAACCTCATAACATGGATGAAACTGGAGGACATTATTCTGAGTGAAATTAGTCCCTCACCAAAGGACAAATATTGTATAAGACCACTCCTTTAAAAATGTAAGAAAAGGTGTTCATGCTATAAGAAACACTCTTTAATGATTACCATGGGTGGGAGGGAAGGGAGAGTAATTCACTGGTTAGAGGGTAGACACATGTTAACTTGAGTGCTGAGGAAGGTAATACACATAAGAGAAAGGTTGGCAGAAGAATTATGAAGACAAGTGAAGACACAGGGAGGAATGCAAGTGTTAAGGGGGATAGAGGTAAATACTGTTATAAACACAACACTGTAACAACAGTGTTCTATGGGTAGATACATGGACAGATACACTGGCTGAACAGGTATGGGAGGAAAAGTGGGAGTATACCCATAAATATATAAGGGTTTCACAGAGGGTATGTGTACATGGACATTTACCTTTGCTGCAAACACACTAATGAATGTGGTGCAGCATACAAGGGACACAATGATGAAAACTTAGATATTACCAAACACCTTGAGGCAACGAGTTTCTGTGGTTGAGGGATCAGGACCATAGTCTCAGGGGACACCATGGTCGATTGGCATTACAGACTCCACAAAGCCAATGTTCTACATCCTACTTTAGTTATTAGCCATCTAAGGAGCTCTGGTAGCGTAGTGGTTATGAATCGGGCTACGAACCTTAAGGTCAGCCGTTCGAAACTACCAGCTGTTCTGCGGGAGAAAGATGAGGCTTTCTGCCCCCATCAAGATTTACAGCCAAGGAAACCCTTTACAGGGTCACTATGGGTCAGAACCGACTCGACGGCACTTAACAACAACAACAAGGTACAACTATTGGTCTTTCTATGTGCGGGAGAAAGAAAAGTGATGTAAATTGAAGATGCTTGGAATCAATTAGTCTCATGGACTAATGACACATGTGAACATTACTCTCCATGATCCTGAAGCCAGAAGCACTAGATAGTGCACAGCTACCACCATCAACTGTTTGGAAAGGGATCACAGTAGAAGGTCCCAGATAGAGTGGGAGAATTATAAATCAGACTGGGCTTACTGGTCAGAAAGAGACTAAGGAACCTGAGACTATGGTCCCGGGTCACCCCTCAGGTCTGGAACAGAATACACCCTCGTGGCCCAATTTTCGGTCAAGCAGTGGGTAGGTATATAGGGAGACAATAACATTAGTAAGGTATGCTCCCCATGTAATGGTTAACCATATAGGATCAAAAAGGCAACCTTTATGTAAGCACAAAGTTCAAAAGGGATGGGAAGGAGGGTGGAATGGAAATAAGAACCACAGGGAGGAAGTGGGATAACTGTTATTACATGGAGGAGATTGAAGTCATTGAGATCTAATCAAGTATGGTTTGTTGACTGTAAAACTGATACTCTGCTCTGTAAACCTTCACTCAATTCGCAATAGAAAGTTTAAAAGAAAAAAAAAAAGACCTTTATAAAAAGTTAAAAAGGAAAGAAGTCACTCTGAGGATAAAAGTGCACTTGATCCAAGCCATGGTATTTGCAATTGTCTCATATGTATATGAAAGCTAGAAAATGAATAAGTCAGAATTGGTGTTTTGACAAAGAATGTTAAGTATATCATGGATTAACAGAAGAATGAACAAATCTGTGTTGGAAAAAGTACAGGCTGAGTATAAGAAGCAAGGATAACAGGACTTCCTCTTTTAAAAAAAAAGACTTCATGTCACAAACTTTGGACATGTAATCAGGAGGGAGGAGTTCCTGGAGAAAGGCATCATATTTGGCAAGGTAGAGAGTCAGATGGATTGACACAGACTGGAGCCATGGCCTTAAACATAGCAATTACTGTGAGGATGGTGCCACATCAGGCAACGTTGTACATAGGGTCACTGTGTGGAGGAACCATTCTGTTCAGGAGTCCTGGTGTGGTGCTGTATGATAAGCACTGGGCTGCTAACTGCAAGGGCAGTGGTTCTAATCTACCTCAGAAACTCTATACAGGGTTGCTATGATTTGGGATGGTCTCAATATTGGGCCCTTAACAACAGCAACAACAGTCTTCTGATCAAGTCATTTCCCTAATTTTTAATTGTTTATTGTTTTCTGTTGTTGAGTTTTTAAATTCCTTTATATAGTCTGGGATTTAAACCCTTATCTGATATATGGTTTCCAAATGTTTTCTCCCATTTTATAGGTTGTCTTTTTCTTCTTTGGTAATGTTCATTGATGTACAGAAGGTTTTAATTCAGATGAAATCCAGTTGTTTTTTTCCACTTGCTGCTCATACTTTTAGTGTCATATCTAAGAATCCAAAAAAGTAGTGCAAAAAGAAATTAAATATTGTTTTTCAGAAAGATTCATAATAGGATTCTTAGATAGTGAGTATCCATAGTGCATTAGAAACAGAATTGTATTTACAAAAATCTTACTTAACAGCAATGGTCAAAAACTTTGCATATTTGAAAAAGACGTAAATTTGCCCATACAAGAACACTCATAATCCCATATTAAATGTGGGAGAGCCATAAAATAGATGAAAAGAGCGTTGGTCCCTGAATCACCACTTGGAAAAGTGATGTGAATAAGAAATATATTTTTTTTTTACTGGTTTAAGCCACTGAAATTTCAGAGTTTATCTGTAAGCAGCTAGCATTTACCCTAAATCAATAGAGTACTTAAGTGCCGTTGAGTTGGTTCTGACCCATAGGGACCCTGTATAGGATTTCCAAGGAGTGGCTGGTGAGCTTGAATCACCGACCTTGCAGTTCAAACCAACTTTGTAGTCAAATGCATTAACCCACAGCACCACACCAGGACTCCTAGAATATTTGATAAAGCTTTTTAGAAATGCAAAGAATATAACATTTCCAAGTGGGGATAGCTCATGATCTATTGGGATAAGGGGTTGAACCGGCAATGTAGGTATTAGGATAATTGTTAGTTTCACAAGATGGAAAACAACAACAAACCACAATCCATATTTATCAACCCAAATGTTATATAACAACCATTGGGGGTGTGGAAAAAAACCCAAAAGACTCCAGGACTGAAATGTACATAATTATTATAAGAAAAAAACATATCTAATTATCTCTGATGCCTAATCAAGTTATAAAATGAATGAGGACTACTACTAGCAAGCCTCCACTACAAGTGTCAGGGATGAATTTAGTTTGATGGTGTCATAAATGTCATAATGTCCTCAATGAGAGCTGACGCAGCAGTTCTCAGCAGAAAGGCTCCAGGCTGCTAAAGTAGCTAGAGGCTGCAATACTGCAGCTCCCAAAATGAAGGCTGAATACACACAAGAGCTAGGCAGGGGTATAAAAACAGCTAGGAAGTGGGGTATAAGGAAGAAACAATGGAGAAGAGAGAAACCTAGTGTGTTTAGCACTATCCTATCAAAGATTGAAGCTGCCATATTTGAGTTAAGATTTTGCTCACATTTTATTTTGTTTTAATTTTTCAAGTTCATTATCTACAAAAGATTTCTTGACTATGCAGGGTCTGCCTGATACATCTTTACATAGGAAATGCTCCTGCTGTCGTATAGACATACAAGGGTTCTCAAATAATAGAAATTAAATTGGACTCCTGATGTGGCATTGTAGGATAAGCACTAGACTTTGAAACACAAAGTCAGTGGTTCAAACCTACTAGCCCTTCCTCAGAAACCTTATATAGAGTGCCTATGAGTCAGAACCAACTCAACATCACTTAACAATAACAACAACAACAAATGAATGACAAGGACAAAATATTTAGCAAAATGTTGAAGGAGGTACTTTTCTAGGATTCCCCACAAGGCAGAATGGAGAGTCTTTGGGTTTTTTCAACAACAAAGTCATCCATACACTTACCAAACAAATATTAATTTAATACATCCTATGTGGCATCAGGATTGGAGAAAGACTCATTAACAACCTGCGATATGCAGATGATACAACCTTGCTTGCTGAAAGTGAAGAGGACTTAAAACATTTACTGATGAAGATCAAAGAGCACAGCCTTCCATATGGATTACATCTCAATGTCAAGAAAACAAAAATCCTCACCACTAGACCAATAAACAACATTCTTATCAATGGAGAAAAAAATTGAAGTTGTCAAGGACTTCATTCTTCTTGGATCAGCTATCAACACTCACGGAAGCAGCAGTCAAGAAATCAAACGACATATTGCATTGGGCAAATGTGCTGCACAAGACCTTTTTAAAGTGTTGAAGAGCAAAGATGTCAGCTTGAGGACTAAGTTGCGCCTGACCCAAGCCATGGTATTTTCAATAATCTTATATGCATGTGAATGTTGGACAGTGAATAAGGAAGACCTTAGAAGAATATTAAAAGTGCCATGGGCTGCCAAAAGAACCAACAGATCTGTTTGGAAGAAGTGCAGCCAGAGTGCTCTTTGGAGGCCAGGATGGCCAAACTTTGTCTCTTATACTTCGGACATACTGTCAGGAGGGACCAGTCACTGGAGAAGGATATCATGTTTGGTAAGGTGGAGGGTCAGAGAAAAAGAGAAAGACTCCCAATGAGATGGATTGGCCAAGTGGCAGCATTGATGTGGCTCCAGTGTGGCAACAGTAGTGAGGTTAGCCTAGGACCGGGCAGTGTTTTGTTCTGCTGTGCCTAAGGTCACTATGGGTCGGTACTGACTTGTTGGCACCTAACAGCAACAACAACAAATGACTCCATAAGAGAAAGACGAGGCAGTCTGCTTCTATAGAGATTTATAGGTATATAAACCTAGGGAGCAGTTCTACTCTGTCCTATAGGGTTTCTATGAGTCAGAATTGACTTAACAACGGTGGGTTTAGGTTTTTTGTTTCTTTTTTAAAGGGTTAATTATTGTGGTATCACTGTGGTAGAGAAAAAATACACAGTGAAATAAATGCAGGGTGCTATGGGAGCAGAGAAGAGAGGTCCCATCCTCATTGGAGGAATCAGGATAAGTTTTTCAGAAGAGATCCATTGGGCACTAGTGTACCAGGCCTTGTGCCCTAACACACTATTCCTCTTTTAGATAATTGAGGCAGAAATATCTAGCCAATAACCTCCAAGACAGTAGCGAAAACGGCTTAACAGAGTATGTGCTGAAGGAGCCACCAACTCTCCTAATGTAACTCCACTCATTCCACAACTACAACAGAAAAAGTGGTTTCTCGTGGCAAAGTCCCAATGAGTTCAGGCATGAAGACTCCCTCTTTTCAAGGCGTGGTGGAGGTCACAGAAGGAAACCACGGGGATTTTTGAGTTCTTGTTCATGTCAGTGGTACTAAGCTCAGACATTCCCCTTGGGATGTTATTCTCTTTGAAATTTGCTTCATATTCCCTTTTTTTCCATACTGGGTTATTTTGTGCCCAAGCCTAGGTTCTTCATTTAGGAAACAGAAATGATTGCTTCTTCTTATTATGTCTTATAACCCAGAAACAGAAAAAGAAAACTCAAAAAGATTCACTGTTTATACTAATGATACAGAATACCTATTGGGTCAGTCTCTGTGGGACCGGATGCTCTCCACTGGACATGATAAGAAGGCTCACCAGTTGAGAACCAGCAACCAAAGAACAAGAGGGTTTGAAGAAATTTTACTGATCTGTAATCTATGTCCTCCCCTTATTTTTACAGATGAACAACCTGAGTAAGACCCAACTGGTAAGTAATGGGAGGATTGGCACTATAATCTGAGTTTCTCAACTATTTTTGAAAACGTAAGATTCAGTCCAATGTAGGAGTAGCAGATCTTCTAAGAGGGTAAAAGAGAAAGAAGTTTGGGGGTTCTAAAGTCCAGATCCTGGTGTGACATTATAGGATAAGCACTGGACTGCATGTTGGAAACCCTAGACAGGGTCGCTATGAGTTGGATCTAACTCAATGACACTTAATGGCAACAAAGTCGAGGTGGACCATCCTACATAAAAATCCTCCCTCCAGTACCAACCCTGGAAAATAAACAAGTTTGATTTCATTAAAGGAACTTTTGGGTTTTCTTACAATCCCCCTTTCATCCCTTCATATCAACAACCACCAACACCTCCAGTTGGGAGGAAACACAAAACAATAGCATTGAACAGCTCTCTTTGAGAACAACCTTATTGAGTTACACTGAAACATGACACGTGAGGAACATATGCCTCTGGAATGAAAGAGAAACCGCCCTTCTTTATGGGTATTCCCTCTAACTCCTGTGAATCAAACACCAGCAAATATACACTGACATGCTGAGTTTCTTCTGGAGAATAGATGAACAAATACAATTCTTTCACTTAGAGGGGCTGTGGATGGATGGAGAAATGTTGATTCTTCCTGGACAGCGGAGGGGGTGAGGGGTGGGGTGAGAATTGAAGTCATCTGTCAGCAACAGACATCACTTGAAGTAGGCAAAGAAAAAGTGCAAGGAAGAGAAACAGCATGATCTTCTTTCTGTGGATCTCAGTCACCCTTTGAAAGTTGTCAGAAAATGGCAAGAAGGGTCTTGAGTAGAAACTCAGACCTGAAAAATAAAAGCACAGGATAATCACATTGACAATATTTCTCCCCTCTCCTCTTCTGGTGTCTGACATAAAATTGTCCAAGTCTGGATAGAAAAAAAAATTTCTAAGACAGGAAACAATTGACACATTGGAATAATGGAGCCCTTAAAGAAAAATTAACAGGTAAATGCTGTCAAATGTGACTTCAAAACATATGCTGTTGTTTTTGATTTAGCCCATAGGGTTTCCAAAGCTGCAGTCTTTGTGGGAGCAGATGTAATTTCCCACAAAGCCACTGGTGGGTTCCAATGCTCAACTTTTTAGTTAGCAGAAGAGTGCTTAACTTTTACACCACCAGGGCTCCCTCAAAACCTATAGACATTACTAATCAAACTCTTCCCAAAAAACCTTGCAAGCATTCCATTTGAGTATTGCTTTTATCTCAAGACTTGCATATTCAAATGGAAGGGAATTACATGCCTTTTATTGATAACCTTTCCCTACTTCCAAATTCAGCCAGTATCAAACCAGGTAAAAGATGAGAGGGTAGAAAGCAATGACAGAATAATTTATCTCCTTAAAAGAAAGGTCTTATAAGACCCTTTAAGATCCAATTTACACAGACGCTTTTTCCTTCTAATTCGTGTAGCACTTGGGATCCCTTTTCACCTAGATTAGAGAAAATGGTTTTGAAAGTGCTGAGTTTAATTAATTGATTTGCAGCCACACTAACTCAGACCCCAGAGACTCCAATTACATATCCCATCATATTCAGGGCCTGCAGGGAACAGGCTTTCCCCTGAGATTTGTAGATGGGTTTCACAGTCAAGTACCATGATTAACCCAAAGTTCTTCCTTTGAGAAAGATGAAGGACACCATAGTTCTCTCATCCTTTACACAGGATTAAGAAATCTGACTCAATTAGACAGGTGATATTGCAGCCAGTGACTGGAATTCTGGAAAAATAAAACAAGTTGATAAAATACTTTGTTTTCTCAGTTTATTTATGCCAGTATGCTAATAAAGCAAAGATAGTAAATCACATTTTCTATTCTACAGGCAAGATGTCAATGGTTTTGAAGCATCCACAGATAGACCTCAGATAGATCAAGCACTTATCTCAGGTTGTGTATAAATTTTTAGGAGCTTGGAAAGCCTCAAGCATTTTCAAGTGCTTTCAAGCATATTAGACTTGCTTCATACACAGCATAATAGGCCTGGTCGATGGCAGAGAAACAATAATGTTGTTAATTCAAGCAGTTCGGAAGTGAATCATCCACCCCAACAATCCGTATTAATTTAATGCCCTTTGGACAGTATGACTCAGTCCTTTCCTGGAGGGTTAATAGACAATCACCATCTCATTTGGACCCTATTCACACTCCTCTTTGTTTCTGCATAGATAAAGGAAGCCAATGGTTCTTTGTCATCCAGGCTGAAATACTAACTTTAAGTGTGCTTATGGAAAGAGCTCAGCTGTTAAGGTAAATCTCAAGGTTGCAAACCTCTTCCAATTACCCCCTTTGGTAATTGATAGTAAGTAGGGAAGCTGGTGAGGAGCTCTGGTAGCATAGTGGTGAGTCAGGCTACCGTAAGGTCAGCAGTTTGAAACTAACAGCAGTTCCATGGAAAAAGATGAAGCTTTCTGCTCCTGCAAAGATGTACAGCGTCGGAAACCCTATACAGGCTATGAGATGGAACCAACCCCAAGGCACATACCCAACCAACCAGGGAAGCTGATAAGGATAAGGTTAGTATAAAACCAAGGAAAAATACAAATCATGAGATAATTTAAAAGAAACACAATTTTATTGTTCTCAGATATCAGCAACTAATCTGGACTTACAGCGCTTTCAGGAAATGTCTTAGTGTTCCTTGTTGTTGTTGTTAAGTGCCATCGAGTGGATTCTGGATCCATAGAACCCTGTATAGAGTTTCCAAGGAGCAGATGGTGACCCTTAGGAGACCTATTTAATGAACAATTAGGAATTATTTCTAATTGATACCTCTGTTACTGTTATGTAAATGGAACCTTCTAAAGTATTTACAGATGTTTAAAATCTTAAGGGCTCTAAACAGTCTTATTAAGACTAAATTTTCAATGAAGAAAAGCTCAAGCAATATTGGTAAAAGAGTAATAAATATTGAAGTTGGATGATGGGTATATGTTACATTTATTCTCTCTACTTTTGTGTATGTTTAACAGAATTTTTTTTTTTTTAAAGTGGAAAAGACCTTTTCTTTGAAGATGTTACTGAATAAAGGTAAGTTTCAGATCATTCCCAAGAATTCTTAAAAATTCAAATTTACAGATTAATATTAGAGATCTGATTCTATTTTTAAAATTATCAATGATTCCAGACCCTTGAACTTTACTTTTCTGTACTTCTTGTTGTTGTTAAGAACCATCGGGTCAGTTCTAACCCATAGTGACCCTGTATAGGGTTTCTGAGGAGTGACAAGTAAGCCTGAACTGCCGACCTTGTGGTTGAAACTGACCTTGAAGTCCAGTGCATTAACCCACAGTGCCACATCAAGACCCCTTTAAGTGCAGTGGAGTCGGTTCTCCCATACTTAGCCTACCTACCTATATTCAAGCTGCTGCTGTTGTTGTTAAGTGCCATTGAGTTTGTTCTGTGAGAAATTCTCAAGATGGTCATCTTCAGGAATAAAGGGCACTCAAGATTGCTAGACCAGATATAGGTTGTTGATTCACACCCAGGGATATGTAAGCAGGATGAATCGGGGGATGGGGAAAATAAATCTGTTCTAGGACTAGGAACTTTGAATAGGTACACAGTTATTAAGACCATGGGTGCCATTCGGGCTAGATTGTGAAACTGAGGGGAGGGAAAATGGGAATAAAGCTCTTTGCAAGATGGCCATGCCTCACGTATGCCATGTCTACAGGGTTGGACACCTGGTTTTGCAAAATCTAATAAATAAAAAAAACTCACTCTCAGTAAAATGAGTACAGATTGGATTTCTTGAGCATTTGTTGGTATCGACAAATTTGAGGGCCAGGTCGGGATTTTCTGCCAGCTTAGAACGGTAGAAAAGGAGAGACGTCCTCCCTTGGTTTCTGCTACCTAGTCTGCAAGGGTGCTTGCCTACCTGTGAGAGCCAGAAAAAGACCCAAGACTGTTAAAAGAGAGAATTGGCGAGAGAGACGTGAAGGACTGAGAACAGACTAACCGCAGCAACCAAGCAATCTCATGCATGAGCCAGGGTGGGACAACTGGACTGTAAGTACTCCCCGATGGTTGGGCATTTTGGGGATTGTGTGAGTGACTAAGGAGCATCTTAGATGCAAAAGAAGTGTGGAGTCCCAATCTGGTTGGAGACAGACAAAGCGAAATCTCAGGGCTGTGTGTATGAGAAATCTTCAGGACAAGGAGGCTGGGTATACAGGGGAGCTCAGACACCAAGACCAATAGAAAATGGGCAACTGAATTCTAGGCCTAAGGAAGAAGGGAGCAGGAAAGACTCCCACAGACATTACTCCAGACAGTGCTTCTGGGAGCATGTTGAGGGCTTGGGGGGACAGTCCCAGAACCCAGGAAAAAGATAAACAAAAGTCAGGGTGCATGGATAAACCTCCAGGAGTGCACAGAGAATCGGGCTCTAGTCTGGTTAGTTGGAGGGAGTGGAATGGAGTAACAAATCCATTGATGAACTGTTAAGAGAAGCTCAGAAAGTTTTTATACAAAGGAGGAGAACAAAAGCAAAAAGACAGAATCATGGTGTCCACTGTGAATAAAATAGTTAATGAAAGGCTAAAACAAGACCCCTCTTCTCAAAGGAAGTGGGACGGTGATTAAGAAAAAGTGATTCTCCGTATGACTTTTGATGAGGGTTAGGGAGGTCAGGAGTTCCTTATGACTGGATCCAGCCAGGAACTCTTTTGATAAATCTGAAGATGGAACCTGAAGAGGATGAAATGACTTTCCCAGTCGACACTGGAGCTGCCCAATCCTCCTTGACCTGCAGGGTTTCAGAAGCAAGGGTGAATCTTTTGGGACTAGACCTAATTGTAAGATTGGGGTTAGAATTAGAGAGGAGGAGGGGTGGATAAAGGTAAATATGAGACTTCTGACTGAAAAGGAGAAAGGAAAGATAGACCCACGGGTATGGTTTAAACAAGGCAACAGGAAAGGGCTGGAAGTACCACCCACAAGGGTAGAACTAAAAACAAAACAAAACAAAAAAGCAGGGGAAGTGGTCCATAGAAAACAATACCCTATCCCCAGAGAAGAGGTGGAGGGGATCTGCAGCCAGTAACAAAGGACCTAGTGATTTTTTGGTATGGTAGTTTTCATATATAAATCTTAAGATAAATGTAGACATAGACTATTTGAGATTACAATGCAAAATTCTGAGTTTGCACATTCAAGGTGAAACTGAAATGTGAGTCAGGCACCGAAAAGTTATTTTGTTTTTGTTTTGTTTTAGTATCTTTGATAGTCTTTGCAGAAAATGATATAAATTAATCCATTTAATGGTGGTTAATGATTTGTTCGCTTGGTATGATAGAAGTTTGTTGTTGTTTTTTTTAATTGTACATTGCTTAAGGCTTTATTTGTGTGTGTTTATTTAATGTTTCATATCTTCTGAGAACATCATACTGTTTTAAAAGATATGTGGTGTACCAATACTCTTTCTGAATTGAAAACATGATTTTTGTTAAAATTTCGGCCACCTGCATGTATGTATTTCATCTAGTTAAGAGGAGGAAAAAGGTATTGTGCTGTAGTTATGAGTATTGATATTGTTTCAGGTCATTTGACAAAGTTATAATGTTAAAGTCTGTCTAATTGACCTTCCTGTTTGAGAAGCTTTTAAGTGAAATATTGTAGTCATGCAAAAAAAAAAAAAAATGATAGCGCCAGTAATGTTTCTTTTAGTTTGAGGAAACAGGAATACTGTTGTAAGAATGTGTTGTTCCTGAATACCTTCCTGTTAATCCTCTCAGAATTTTTGAAGCCGACAGGTCCAATGGCATTCTCTGCTAAAGCGGTGCCATGACACCGTAAATAGGTTCCCCCCTACATGGGAGTCCTGGTGCAGCGCTGTGGGTTAATGCGTCAGACTACAAAACTGTTTGAACTACAAGGTTGGCGGTTCAAGCTCACCAGCTGCTCCTCAGAAACCCTTTAAGGGTCGCTATGGGTTGGAACCGACTTGAACAGCACTTCACAACAACAGCAACCTGGGAAGGATCACAGACGTACCCACCATGGAAACTAGTGATCAATTCCTGAAAACTATGTGCTGGCCCTTTCTGCTTTGCTAACCCTCAGGTTAAAAGGATTCTTGGCACAAACCTGTTCCTTCTAATTCACAGTTCATCGCTTCTGACTGGGAGACTTGGTGCTGATCAAGACCTGGAAAGAGGACAGACTCCAGCCCGACTGGGAGGGCTCTTACCAGGTTCAGTTGACCATTGAGATGGCCATCTGAACTGTGGAGAGGGTTGGACTCACTACCCGAGTAAAGGGACTGGTGAAGAGGGATTCTCCCCAAAGGAAAAGTAATTACCAGTGGGAAGCACATCCCTTGCTCAGGGGGCCTCTCAAAGTGACCCTGAAAAGAGTCTGAGAGGCTGCCTTGCCATCCATACCTCGGCCAGATGGGGTGGGTCTGGAAGCTAAAATGGCTAAAATATATCACCATGGGAGAGATGCAAAGGGCTTTTGCCTACAACCAGCCAGGCACGTGGATAGTAAATCAAATTAGAGTTATCACAAGTAATGTCCCCACTGTCAGCGATAGGGAACCAAGAGTAATCCAGGTGTATGGAATGGGTGCCCACATCTCTGGAAAGGACCTGTGGGCTGAAAATGACCCTGAAACAATAGAAGTGATTGAGGTAAAAGACCTAAGATAAACATTACAGCTAGAAACAAGATAAAGATGTTGTTTACTTGGGTAGAATGGGTTAAACATTCAGTACAGGTTTTCAACAAAAGTGATCGCCATGTTTGCACAGCTGATAAACCACACACATACACTGCATGTTGACTCTGTACCAAGACAAGGATTTTTGGGGAAATGAAACTTGTAAGGGCTTGTCAAAGACAATTCCTTTGTTCTCCATTGGGATGATGAACCACTCTTCTTGTCTGTCAAGGCAGGGAGCAGAATTCGCAGTGCCCGTAGGAGAATTGACAATTTGCACCCACGTCCAAAATGTCACTGGTGAACCTGGCAGTTTCAACTATTCGGCACTCAAAGTACACCAGTTGGATGTATGCAGGTATGTGAAAAAGGGAATTTGGAGATTAGCTGCTGTCTGATTGGACTGGGACGTGCACATTGGTCCAAGTGGCCATTCCCTTCACCCTAGCATTCTGAAAGACACCTGAGTATCATGAGAAATCTTGAGCCAGAATTCTATCCCTGGATCTTTGATATCTACATTTTTATAGGGTCTGTTAGTGGGTTTAAAGATAAGCAGAGAACTGCAGGGTTTGAGGGTACACTTTTCTGGTGGGCTAAAAAAAAAAAAACTAGACTGAATTAATTACATCAGCAGTTTGAAATTATCAGCTGTTCCATGGGAGAAAGTTGAGGCTTTCTGCTCCCGTAAAGATTTACAGCCTCAGAAACCCTGCACAGGGTCACTATGAGTTGGAATGGACTTCACAGCACATAATAACAACAATAACACTATAACCAGAAACTACATCAGAGACACCCTACAAAGCCAAACTGGCCGAGAATGGTGGGATCAATGACCCTTTCACTGACTAGTCATAGGAGTGGTTTTGGAAAGTTAAAAAAAAAAAAAAATCCTCACCTCTCTCAAAATAATAGCTGGAATTTAGACAGCTATTAGATGTTGTATTATTCCCTGAGTCCGAGGACTAGTCTAGATTCAGAGGAAGTCAGACATGGTCCCTACTTGGTTTAAGCATTGAACGCTGTGAGCAGGATTCATTGAAATGGCTCCAGACCTGAGAAATTGTGAGGTTTTTTTGGGAGAAAGAACTCAGGGAGTGGGATAAAATGTTTCAGCTGAACGGAAACACCTTCTGGAGTAGCCAGGAGCTGATGTCATGCTGTATAGAAAAGACAGCAGATCGGTGGCCAGGACCTACTGGAATCTACCCTGCCAGAGGCCCAAGGTCATATGCATATGAATGAGGTTAGTCCAAGGTAGATAGAATGATTGAACTTGAATGTTTTAATTAAAAGGTTAATGTGGAAAAAAAAAAGTTTACTGTGTTTGACTGTCTTATGGATTTTGGCTTTTCCTACCTATTATTATAAAATAGACATACATGTGTGATAGGAATATTGGGAATTATGATTACAGAAAGTTTGTAAGCCAGCCTTCGGCCTATACTTAATTGAACTTACTCAAAGGGGAATTAGAAATTGCCGGGTAAATATACATATAGGCTTTTCGACTTAAGCCTTTGTAGAACTTTAAGGTGGGATCTTGAGCTCCACCCAGAACTTTAGAGTCGATACATTTGCATTCGAAAAGATATGCACACCAATCCAGAAATGTTGAAAGAACAGGAGATTTGTGATTGAAAGAAAGCAGGGGGAAAAAAATGGACAGTTTGGCATTTTGAGTGGTTACAAATCAGGCTGTGAACCGAAAGGTCAGCCATTCAAAACTACCAGTTGCTCCGCTGGAGACAGATAAGGCTTTCTGCTCCCATAAAGATTTATAGCCTTGGAAACCCTGTTCAGGGTCACTATGGGTTGGAGCCGACTTGACAGCACTTAACAACAAGCTAGAAAAGTTGAACCATCAAAGATCACCTGGGAGTGAATGTTCTATTGGCACCAGTTGACCTTCAGGTGAAATAAGAGAGAAGGCTAACTGTTTTGAAGCACCAGGAGGTACGTGTGAACTCCCAAACTTACAGCTGGATAGGTAGGGTTGTTGAGCTGACTAGAACCTTATCAGATGAATATAAAGATGTTTGATACTCTGAGCAAGCAACAACTGCTATAATTTGATGAACTGGGCTTTTGCTTATGGATGCAATTCCTCAAAATTCCAATCAGAATAAAAGTTTCTTCAGATCAAAGAACAGGCATATCTTCTCAGTGCACTGGGTTTATTGTTGTTGTTGTTGTTGTTAGGTGCCATCAAGTCGGTACCGACTCATAGTGACCCTATGCACAACAGAACGGAACACTGACCGATCCTGGGTCAACCTCAAAATTTAGTAAAACTTTGCTCGCATGGGATATCAAAGATATTGTCTGATGATCGCTGCATTCCGTTGGGTTATCTCTTTTTGGGATGGGCACAAATACGGATCTCTTCTGACAACCAGTCAGGCAGATAGTTGTCTTCCAAATTTCTTGGCATAGATGAGTGAGTGCATCCAGTGCCACCTCACTTCCTTGAAACATTTCAATTTTTATTCCATCAATTCCTGGTGCCTTGTTCTTTGCCAATTCCTTCAATGCACCTTGGACTTCCTCCTTCAGTATCATTGGCTCTGGATCATATGCTACCTCTTAAAACGGTTGAACATCAACCATTTCCTTTTGGTGCAGTGACTTTACTTATTCCTTCCATCTTTGTTTTATGCTTTCTGCATCATTCAATAATTTTCCCAGAAAATCCTTCAACAATGAAAGTCGAGGCTTGAATTTTTCTTCAGTTCCCCCAGCTTGAGAAATGCTGAGCGTGTTCTTTCTTTTTGGTTTTCTGATTCCAGATATTTGCATATTTTGTTGTAATATTTGACTTTATCTTCTCAATCTGACCTTTGAAATTTTCTGTTCAGCTCTTGGACCTCCTCATTTCTTCCATTTGCTTTAGCATCTTAACACTGGAGAGTAAATTTCAGTGTATCTTTTGAAATCCATTTTGACCTTTTCCTTCTTCTTGTCTTCTTAATGACTTTTTATTTTCTTCCTGTATGATGTTCTTGATGTCATCCACAACTATTCTGGTCTTCGGTCTTTAGTGTTTAATGTATCAAATCTGTTCTTCAAATGATCTTTAAATTCAGGTGGGATATATTCAAGGTCATATTTTGGCTCTCTTGTTGACTGGCTTTCATTTTCTTAAGCTTCAGTTTTAATTTGCATATGAGCAATAGATGGTCTGTTCCACAATCTGTCCCTGACCTTGTTTTGATAGATGATATAGAGCTTTTCCACCATCTCTTTCTGAAGATGTAGTCAATTTGATTTCTATGTATTCCAGCTGGCAAGGTCCATGTGTATAGTCGCCTCATATGCTTTCTAAAGAAGGTATTTGAAATGAACAAATCATTGATTTTGCAGAATTCTATCATGCAATCTCCAGCATCATTTCTTATCACCAAGGCCATATTTTCCAACTACTGATCCTTCCTCTGCTCCCAACCTTTGCATCCCAATCATCACTAATGATCTTGATTGCATGTTTAATCAATTTCAGATTGAAGAAGTTGGTAGAATTCTTCTAGTTCATCCTCACTGGTTTTAGTGGTTGGTGTGCAAATTTGAATAACAGTGGTATTAACTGGTCTTCCCTGTAGGTGCATGGATATTATCCTATCATAGACAGCGTTGTACCTCATGACTGATCTGCATACGTTCTTTTTGACAATGAATGCAACACCATTCCTCCTCAATCTGTCATTCCCGGCATAGTAAACCATATTGTTGTCAGATTCAAAATGGCCAATACCAGTCCATTTCAGCTCACTAATGCCTAAGATATAGATGTTTATGTGTTCCATTTCATTTTTGACAATTTTCAATTTTTCTAGATTCATACTTTGTACATTCCATGTTCTGATTATTAAGGAATGTTTACAGCTGTTTCTCTTCATTTTGAGTTGTGTCCCATCAACAAATGACGGTCCCGTGAGCTTACTCCCACGGGCTTTACTCCATTCACATCATCATGGTCAACTCTACTTTGAGGAGGTAGCTCTTCCTTAGTCGCATTTTGAGTGCCTGCCAACCTGAGGGGCTCATTTTCCGGCACTATATCTGACAGTATTTCTCTGCTATTCATAAGGTTTTCAGTGACTAACGATTCAGAAGTTGTTCATTACTCCTGCTTCCTAGTCTATATTTGTCTGGAAGCTCATCTGAAACCTGTCCACCATGGATGACCCTGCTGGTATTTAAAATACCGGTGGCATAGCTTCCAGAATCACTTCAATTCACAAGCCACCATAATACGACAAACTGACAGATGAGTGGTGGTGACAGATAAGTGGTGATGGGCAATTTAGACTTGCATAGTGGTTACGAATCGGCCTGCTAACCGCAAGGTCAGTGGTTCGAAACTACCAGCTACTCCATGGGAGAAAGATGAGGCTTTCTGCTCCTGTAAAGATTTACAGCCTTGGAAACCCTGTACAGGTTCGCTATGAGTCGGAAACGACTCCATGGCACATAACAACAACAATAACAATGTTGCTATAAAGGCATGAAGTGGCTGACTTAACAAATTTTCATGGTTGTGCTTAGTTTTAGAATTAGGGGTCAAGGTTAAAATCCCCACTGACTAGTTTTCTTCTTTTCTAGATGGGTCAAGTGAAAGGGGATATGGAATCATGCTGATGAGATTTCATTATTTCAACTGTAATTGTTAGTAGTATTAATTGTGATTGTTAAAACTATAATTGTAGAAGATATGTAGCTCAAAGGAGGGAATAGTTATCTTTTATTTCAGGAATGGACCATCCCATGACCATCAAGAAAGAAGAGCATGAGTGGAGCTTGGGAGCCTTGTCTAGAGAAGTAGTGACAGAAGAGATGGTGGCAGAGGTAATGATGGAAAGATGGAACAGCTAAGGACTCTAGGCCCATGGACTGAATGAGGCTATGTACCTATGGGCTGGAGACTGGCTTTTAGCCATTTATGTGTGCATCAAATATTTCTGCTTTGTTCATTCATTAAATATAAGAGGAAAATGCGGCTGGTGCATTTTCAGTTGTACATGTTTCAGTTCAGGCACAAATAAGATGCAACCTAATATAGGCATAGTTAGCTCTACTCTTAGGGACATCCAAAAATGATGCATAGGGACATCCAGAAATAAATGAAGATGAGACCAATAAGTGCAAAGAGAAATAAGAAGGGTATGTGAGAAATTCTCAAGATAGTTCATCTTGAAGAATAAAGGGCACACAAGATTGCAAGACCAGACATCGTTATTGATTCACAGCCAGGGATATGTGAGCAGGATGAATTGGGGGATGGGGGAAATAAATCGGTTCTGGGACTAGGAACTTTCAATAAGAACATAGTCATTAAGACCATGGGTGCCATTCGGGCTAGATTGTGAAACTGAAGGGAGGAAAAATGGGAATAAAACTTTGCGAGATGGCCATGCCTCATGTATGCTTGTGTCTACAGAGTTGGGCACCTGATTTTGTAAAATCTAATAAGGAAAACCTCAATCTTGCTAAAATGAGTATAGATTGGATTTCTTGAGCATTTCTATCGACAACGCTTCTCACAGTTCCGACCCATAGCAACCCTGTATAGGATTTCTGAGAAATGGGTAGTAAATTTGAACCATCAACCTTGTGGTTCAAACCAACCTTGTGATCAAGTGTATATCCTACAACACCACACCAGGACTCCATATTCAAGCTAGAGGCAAGGTTAATTGGTTCATACAGAGCCATATTTTGTCCTGCTTCTAGTGAAAATATCCAGGGAAACCTAAGAGAAGGGTAAAGAAAAAAATATTAGACCAGGAGATGAAGAGCTAGTTTTTAAAGACAAAGTCTGCTTTGATGGCATTGCCTGCTGTCAGCTTCTCACTTGCAAAAGGATTTGTTATGGAGAGATATTGTCCTACATTCTTTCTCAACCACCATCATAAGTAGGCCACTTTCTCCTGGCCAGAATAAACTCAGCAAAATGGAGAACTCATTGGAGACTTTGATTTCAGGCCATTGCTTTACTCTAAAAAGGAAAAGAGTTTTTAGACTCTGGAGCACATTGCAGACTAGGGCAGTACTTACTCACACACATTTCTCATTTGTCTTTGTTCCTGAACATCTTGAGGAGCTTGGAGGGCCTGGGCAGTGAAGCTTGGAAATCATCCACTATGTGAATTTTTAATTTCACAAAGAAAGTATGTTCTAGGCAAGAAGTAATAATTCCTATAAGCACATTGTACTTTCCCCCATGGCAAAGTAAAATAAATTCAAGAAGGAAGATATTTTATAAAGTGAATCCCACACGAGTCACACAGTACAGTATGCTTTCTCAAGACATCTGAATGGTAACAAAAAAGAAAAGGTTAGAAAAACTGTCTGCTGCAGTTAGTTACTTGGAATAACTAGCATACTCAGAAAAGCTATCCTCGTCTCCATGGAAACTGCGGGTCCTAGCAACTATCTCAACACTAAACTACAAGGTATTATGGGTAAGGGTCAGTGACCACAGGAAAATGCTATGGTAAAAAGATAAACATTTGCAAATAATATGACCCTATACACAGAAAATCCCAAAAACTCAGCAAGAAAATTATTGGAACTCATTGAAAGATTCAGCCAAGTGGCAGGGTATAAGATTAACATACAAAATCAGTTGGATTCCTCTATTCTCTATATTAATAAGGAATTCTGGTATGACATTGTAAAACAAGCATTAAACTGCTAACTGAAAATCAGCAGCTCAAACTCACCAACTGCTCCTTAGAAACCCAATAGAGGGTCACCACGAGTTGGAACCAACTTGACAGAACATGACAACAACATAAAAGATTCACTGGAGTCCTGGCATGACACTATAGGATAAGCACTGAAGTGCAAGGTTAGTTTGAACTGTAAGGTCAGTGGTTCAAACTCACCAGCTTCTCCTTAGAAATCTTATACAGAGTCACTATGAATGAAAACTAACTCGACTGCACTTAACAGCAACACACAGAATACTAATAAAGACATCTCTGAATAGGAAATTAGGAAAATAATGCCATTTACAATAGCTACCCAAAAGAAAAAATATTTAGGAATAAATCTAACCAGAAAAACAAAAGACCTATAAGAAGAAAACTACAAAACACTAAAACAAGAAACCAAAAAAGACTTGGAAAAATTAAAGAATCTACCATGCTCATGGACAAGAAGACAGCATTATGAAAATATCAACACTACCCAAAGGAATCTATAGATACAACACAATCCTAAACCAGATTCCAAAAGTGCTCTGGTAGCGTAAAGGTTACAAATCAGGCTGCTAAACTCAAGGCCAGCAGTTCAAAACTATCAGCTGTTTCACGGGAGAAAGATAAGGCTTTCTGATCCTGTAAAGATTTACAGCCTCAGAAACCCCGTACAGAGTCACTATGAGTCGGAACCGACTCCACGGTACTTAACAGCAACAACAATCCAGATTCCAGCATCATGCTTTAAAAAGATGGAAAAACTGAGAACAAACAAGATGGTGGATCAGGTAGAAATGTAGTGAGGAGCTCTGTCAGCAACAACATAGAATACTGGACCAAGCAGATGGTGCCAGAACTCTGAACCACATATAAAGGAATATTTAGAAGGTTGGAAGGTTTACAGCTAGGGGAATTTGTAGCAGAAGCAAGAAATCCATTATTTTCTAATTCAGGACACTCAGCTGCCCCTGGTGCCACCATCTTGGGAAAAACCAAGCAGAGGAAAAATCAAAGCTGCCACAGACGCCTGACAGAACCACAGAGATAAAGGTGTGGACATTCTTTTTTTTTTTTAATCTGTTCACTGGTCTCTTGCAGTCTACACACACCTCCATTCAGGCAACTAGAGGGGGTGCCTGAGCGAGTGGACAACTCACCCCCACCCCCAGAGGGTTCTACTACGCATGCACACAGATCTCCTTAAAATTTAAAGGGACAGTTTCTACTTAAAACCAAACAGCAGTGCAAAATAGCCACAGCCGACTCTAAACTCTTTGTCACTAGGAAAAAGGTCTGAATGGAGACAGTGGAGTAGGACAGGCAAACTTAAAAGGAAATAGGCCAAAAATTAAATCCTAAATTACATCACAACAACCAACAGTGGCATCTTGAAATTTCTCAGGAAGAAGAGAGAAAACAAAAGCCCATCTCCTGATCACATCTACCTGGAGGCAATCAGAAAGCATAACAAATACCAAAATACACAGCCATCTAAGTATTAAGGCCACAGATAACTCCTGAATATTCCCCCAAAACAGAAACAGATGACCATATCAGCACATGTTCAGAAATGAGATAAAGTGACTGAGGCAAATCAACTGGAAGTACATCTACAATCCATACTGGAAGAAGGGAAGGCTTTGGAAATGCCTGAGAAGGAATTCAGAAAAGTGATTATAAAATGTATCTAAACACTTTACAATGGAGTTGAGAAAAACAAGAAAGAAGTCAGGAAAGTGCTACAGGAAAAATCAAATAAGATAGATACAGCATTGGACCTATAGAAAAAAGGTCCAAATGATCAATAATAGACTATCAGAAATGGACAATACACTGAAAGGGCAAAGAAGTAGAATTGAAGAGATAGAAGCCAGAACTAGTGAACTATAAGATAAATCTCTCAATACTACTAAGATACAAGAGCAAGTGCCAAAAAGGATTAAAAAATCAGACATAAGCCTAAGATTAATGTTGGAAAGAAAACAAGAAGAAGAATAACTTAAGAATTATCAGCATTCTGGGAC
Source organism: Chrysochloris asiatica (assembly GCF_000296735.1). NCBI lineage: Eukaryota > Metazoa > Chordata > Mammalia > Afrosoricida > Chrysochloridae > Chrysochloris > Chrysochloris asiatica. The sequence goes on along the minus strand of NW_006409022.1, from coordinate 702,873 downwards.
AGGAAGAATCATATAAGTACACAGAGGAGATACTTGAAGAACTTCTGGAAGAAAATTTCCCTAACATCCTGAAAACCAAAAAGATATGCATTCAAGAAGCTCTACAAACCCCAGGAAGGATAGACCCTTAAAAACAATCACCAAGACATATAATAATCAAGGTCTCCAAAATCAAAAATAAGGACAGAATCCTGAAAGCAGCTAGGGAAAAAAGAGGCGTGACATACAAAGGCAAGCAAATCAGATTAAGCTCGGATTTCTGAACAGAAACAATGCAGACAAGAAGGCAATGGGGAGACATATATAAAACCCTGAAAGAAAAAAAAAAAAACTGCCAACCAAGAATTCTCTACCCAGCAAAGCTGTCAATCAAATACTGTGGTGTGATCAAAACATTCCATGATAAACAGAAGCTAAGAGATTTTGCCAAAGCCAACCCTGCTATGAAAAACATCCTAAAGGAAATTCTGTGGACTGAGAACCAACAAGAACAGACAACAGTCCGGTTGGGGAAGGGGAAAGCAGAGACAGACAGTGAAAATTCCTCTGCCAAAACCAAAAAAAAAAAAAAAAAGCAGAGGAAGATTAGTCCACAGAAAAACTGTAGAGCTTTGGATCTTGTTTAAAGTTCTGGGTACAAGTTCCCCACACCCACTGAGAAGAAATCTGCAAGTGGAAGCAAAATACAGTGATTTCTGAATCAACCCAGCCTAACGGCCAGCAACCAAAAGTCCTCAGGCCTGAGGGCGGGGCCACAGCCAAACAGAGGCAGCAACCCAGTTCTAGAAGCTGCGGGAGCAGCACCCCTGAAGGGAGAGGTGTGACCGATTTTTCATCTTTTACTTTTCATCTTTCACATATCTCTCCTCTTCACCCTGATCGTGCCCTCACTGCACAGCCCAGATGCCTTCAGGCGGGTGGGAGTACACCCCCAAAAGGGTCCAGCATTGCACCCACAGTATTCCAATAGCACAGAGAGGAAACCTTCAGGCTGTTTCTTATGACATTTTGATGCTGAGAACCCACCCCATAGTTTACCTAGGCAGGACCCTTTACACAGCAAAGGCCAGTGAACACTGTCAATCACTATTTTATTTTTGTTTCTGATTGGTGGTTTCTGTCTCTGCTTTTATATTGTTTCTGTCTTTGGTCCTTTTGGCCTCATTCTTCTCCCAGGGATGGGAACTTTCTCCCCCTACCTTACCCAAGAATAGACAGCAACTGTGCCCATATAGCCAAGCTACAAGCATCCCCTGTAGTACCCCACCATCTGGACAAACTAAAGAGCTAAAACCAACTGCTAGGCATTACATGTGAAAAGGGAAGTCTATCTCCAGATCATATCCACCAGGAGATGCTCAGCAAGCTTAACAAAAGGCAACATAAATCCATTTAAGCATTAAAAACTCACATAACTGTTGAAAATGTCTAAGAAAACACAATTAAAGATATCAACATATGTCCAAAAGTAACTGAGACTAATGAGCTGGAAGCAGACAAAGACTTTCCAGTAGAAGAGTAGGCTCTGGATCTGCCTGAGAAGGAATTCAGAAGAATAATATGGAAACAAATTAAAATGCTCCAAAACGGCATGGAGGAAAATAAGGAAGACGTCAGGAAAGTGCTACAGGAGCAACCAAACAAGATAGATACGGCATTGGAAACAATCCAAAACCTGCAAAAAGAAGTCCAGATGACTGATAATAAAATATCAGAAATGGACAATACACTGAAAAGGCAAAGGAGCAAAATGGAAGAGATGGAATCCAGAACCAGCGAGCTGGAAGACAAATCTCACAATACTGCTAAGATAGGAGAGCAAGCAGAAAGAAGGATTAAAAAATATGAAGAGAGTCTAAGATTCATGCTGGATAACATGAAGAGGAATAACTTAAGAATTATTGGCATTCCAGAACAGGAAGAATCACAGAAGTCCACAGACGAGACAGTTGTAGAGCTACTGGAAGAAAATTTTCCTAACATCTTGAAGGACGAGAAGATAAATATTCAAGAAGCTGAAAGAACCCCAAGAAGGATAGACCCCAAAAGAAAATCACCGAGACATATCATAATCAAGCTCTCCAAAATCAAAGACAAGGAGAGAATCCTAAAAGCAGCAGGGGAAAAGAAAAGTGTTACCTACAAAGGCAAGCAAATCAGATTAAGCTCTGATTTTTCAACAGAAACCATGCAGGCAAGAAGGCAGTGGGGAAACATATATAAAACCCTAAAAGAAAAAAACTGCCAACCAAGAATCATCTATCCAGAAAAACTGTCAATCAAATACGATGGTACAATCACAACATTCCAGGATAAACACACGCTAAGAGATTTTTTTCAAGCCAATCCAGCACTTCAAAACATCCTAAAGGGAGTTCTTTGGAATGAAAACCAGCAAGAATAGACAACAACCAGAGATGGACAGAAGTGGCAACACCACCTGGAACTCAGTTGATGGATAACAGAATTGAAAACGGAACAATATTACAGCAATGAATTCAGAGGACCTGTGAAGCTAACCAAAGATCAAAATATTAACAATATTAAAGAAGGGAAAAATATAGGAACAGATATCCAGGTGGTCAAGTAGATTGCAGGATACAATAGACTGCCTTAAACGCAGGGAAAACTTAACAGATTATAGGGTAACCCCAAAGAAAATTAATACTTCACAACTTACCATGAAAATGAAGATCCAAGAAGAACAAAGAAACATTTAAACAAAGAAGAAACTGACAAGAAATAGCACAAATATCTTGAGTGCAACACAAGAAGGCATGCAGAACAAAGGAACAAACAGCATCACAAAAAAAATTAATAAAATAACAACAGTTAATCCATACCTATCAATAATTACACTGAATATAAATAGATTGAATGCACCACTAACAAGACAGAGAGTGGCTGAATGGATAAGAAAACAAGACCCTTCAATATGCTGCCTGCAAGAGACACACCTTATACACAAAGACAAAAACAGTAAAAGTTAAAGGATGGAAAAAAATATACCAAGGTAATTGCAACAATAAACAAGCAGGAGTGGCAATACTAATCTCTGATAAAGTAAACTTTAAGACAAAAACCAGCATAAGAGATAAGGAAGGTGGGGACCTGCTTGGCAAGCAGTGTGAGGAGACCTGGGGACTCTTGGGCCCAGAGTCAGTGGTGTGACCACGGAGGACTCGAGGGGAGAGTGGAGCTACCGGCTGATGGGAAGAGAAGGCATGGACACAAGAACACTCACACTTGCAGATAGTACCCACGTGACCTGGACTGGATGACTCAACCAGGAGAAGAAAGAAGAGGGAAAAAAAAAAAAAAAAAAAAGAGTGAGCTGATACAATCTGATGAACTTGACCTATACCTACAAGTGCAGTGACTCAAAAGAAGGAACAAATCCTTACAGCAAGAAACATTCCCACCCCCACCAAACACAAAGTGGGCACAGATGGGCAACTTGGACATTAGATACCCAAATGGGGAGGTGGGGACTACAAAGGCAAGAAGTGACTGGCTTACAAGCTTTCAAGA
>NW_006409022.1:698315-698791 GCF_000296735.1 Chrysochloris asiatica | reverse complement strand
AAGGGAAAGTAGGTGACGTCTGGGAAGATTGTCAACCCCACTGAGGAACTAGGGAAGGCACTTTTGACCCTAGAAAATAAAGTTTTTGTGAAACTGTCAAAAGAAAAAAAGAGATAAGGCAGGATACTATCTCATGATTAAAGGGTCAACTGAGCAAGATTATATAACCATAATTAACATCTATGCTCCAAATGAAAGAGCACCAAGATATATAAAGCAAACCCTACTAGAATTGAAGAAATAAATAGATAAATCTACAATTATAGTGGGGGATTTTAGGGGATTTTAATACACCAATTTCGAAGCTACAAAGGAATTAAACAGACCAATCAACCAACTTGACCTCATAGACATGTACAGAGCATTCAACCCAACAACAGCACAATATACATTCTTTCCAATGCATGGAACATTCTCCAGAATTGACCATGGTTAGGTCACAAAGCAAGCCTCCATAAATTTACAAACATCAAAAT
>NW_006409022.1:696465-696920 GCF_000296735.1 Chrysochloris asiatica | reverse complement strand
CCCAAAGCAATTTACACATATAATGCAATCCCAATCCAGATTCCAACAGCATTCTTCAAAGAGATGGAAAAACAATTACAAACTTTATATGGAAAGGAAAGAGATCAAGGACAAGCAAAGCACTGCTTAAGAAGAAGAACCTGGTGGGAGGCCTCACACTCCCTGATTTCAAAATTTACTACATGGCTACAGTGGTCAAAACAGCCTGGTACTTATATAATGAAAAATGCATTGAGCAATGGAATAGAATTGAGAATCCAGAAATTAACCCATCTACATACAGCCAACTGATTTTCGACAAAGTACCTAAGTATATTGCATGGGGAGGAGATGGTCTATTCAACAGATGGTGCTTGCAGAACTGGAAAGTGATATGCAAAAGACTGAAACAAGACCTTTACCTCATGCCTTATACAAAAACCAACTCAGCATGGATTAAAGACCTAAATGTGAAT
>NW_006409022.1:673756-682289 GCF_000296735.1 Chrysochloris asiatica | reverse complement strand
CGATGGAGCAGCTGGAGACTTTAGATCCAGAGAGGGAAAGCGACTGTGTCCTAAAGACCTGGGGGGTACGGGGGAAGGATTGCATGGAGGGGATTGTAATCATGGCAATGAGATGATATAAGATAGAATGAATGTAAAACTAATATTTTCCCATGTAAACTATCACATAATTCACAATAAAACATTTAAGAAAAAAAAAAAAAAAAGAAACATGCTTTGATTGTTACCAGGGGTGGAAGAAAAGGGAAGGTAATTCAATGGCTAGAGGGTAGACACATATTAACTCAGGTAATGGGGATGGCAATATACAAGAAGAGGAAGGTTGGCAGAAGAATGTTGAAGATAAATATTTTAAAATAAACAATCTTGGAACAACAGTGTTCTGAAGGCAGATACATGAACATATATACAGGCTGAAGGAGAGTAGTAGTACTCCCACAAATATATAAGAATTTGACAGAAGATATTTGTACATGGGTATTTACTTTTGCTGCAAACACATATATGAATGTGGTGGAGTATTTTGTTCTTAGATTCCGGTGAGTCGGTTCCAACTTACAGTGACCCTGTGCATAAAGAACAAAACACTGCCTGGTCCTGATCCATACTCACAATCATTTTTAAGCTTAAGTTCATTGCTGTTACCACTGGGCCAATCTATTTCACTGTGGGTACTTCTCTTTTTCACTGACTGTCCACTTTACCAAGCATGATGTCCTCCTCCAGGGAATGGTTTCTCCTGGTAATATGTCTAAAGTATGAGAGATGAAGTGTCACCATTCTGGCTTTCCAGGAGCATTCTACCTGTATTTCTTCCAACAGACAAGGGTGAGTAAAAAAATATCTGCACTCTGACTGTAGAATTTATTTTAATCAACTTTTAGAAAATACAAATATATCATTTTTCAACATAATCTTCTTGTTTGTCAGTATACTTTGTCCATCTGTCAACAAGTTTTCATATTCCCTAATTTAAAAAATGTTTTCAATTGAATTGCAAGCCACTAATGCACCGCTGTCTACACTTCTTCAACAGACGTGAGTCTTCATCCTCAAGGAGCTGCTTTCAGGGAACCAAATAGGTGAAAGTCCAATGGAGCAAGTCAGGACTATAGGGAGGATGCTTTAACACCTTAAAACGAATTTTGTGTAGAGTGTCAACAGTGTTGGCAGAGACGTGCAGACGTGCATAGTCATACAAGATCACAATGCCCTTGGCTAGCAGGCCTCTGTATTTAATCCCAAATTTAGACTTTAGTTCTTCAGTGAGCATCTCATTGTAAGGAGCACTGATGATTGTTGAACTTTTTTCCTGATAGTGTTCCAATGCTGTCCCTTGAGACCTTGAAACTGTGAGCATCAATTTTCCAGCTGATAGTTGACTTTTGAACTTTTTCTTGGTCAGCAATTGAGAATGTTTCCATTTCATACTATCCCATTTACTCTCAGGCTTTTAGTGATGAATCTATGTCTTGTCACCAGTAACAATTATTTTTAAGAAACGTTTTCCTTCCGTTGAGCATCCATCCAAATTTTGTTTGCAGATATCCAAATGCTTCTGTTTATTCTTTTCCGTGAGTGTTTTGGCACCCATCTCGAACAAACTTTACAAAACTCAAGTTTGTCATGGATTCCATAGGCAGAACCATGGCTGGCTTGCAAATGATTTACCACATAATCCACTGTCACTATTCTTTTCGACATAATCATTTCACGTGCATACTCAATGCTGTCATCAGTCATGAATGTAAATGGGCATTTTAATATAACCAGAGTGTGGATAATTTTGCCTTACCCTCGTAGATTTGTTTGTTCTTCTGGCAGTCCATGGTACTTTTAATATTCTTCTTGAATGCCGTAAATCAAATGCATCAATTCTTCTATTGTCTTCCTTATTCATTATCCAACTTTCACATGCATATGAGACTACCAAAAATACCATGGCTTGGGTCAGGTGCACTGTAATCCTCAAACTGACATCTTTGCTCTTGATTACTTGAAAGAGGTCAAATGTACTTGAAATGTACTTGAGTACTTGAAAGAAATCAAATGCAAAATGTCATTTGATTTCTTGTCTAATGCTTGAATGAATGTTGATTGTGGATCCACGCAAAATGAAGTCTTTGACAATTTCAATCTCTTCTCCATTTATCATGATGTTATTTATTGGTCTGGTGGTGAGGAATTTTTTTTCTTTACATTGAGGTGCTGAGTGTAAAGAAAACCCATACTGAAGGCTGTGGTCTTTGATCTCCTTCAGTATGTATTTTAAGTCCTTGTAGGAACTTTAGTTGTGACACTGTAGAATTAGCACTTGACTGCAAATCATAAGGTCAGCAGTTCAAACCCAGCTCTCGGAAACCCTATACAGGGTCACTGAGTCAGAACTGACTTAATGACACTTAACAATGACAACAGGGACAAAAGCTGAAGTCTCCAAAATGGCCACACTAATGTCAACACAGGAGAAGTGCTTTGTCACTCCTTCTCCTTTCCATCTCCCCTCGAGCATATCTCTTTAATCCTGTTTACCAGAGCTCTGTGTTCCCACAGAGTAGTCCCTTATCTACAACCAGGCAGCTGGGCACTTGGTTGCTTTATGGCTCCCTCCTTGAACGACCTCGAGAGATAGCAGTTTCCTCATACCATTCCCCAATTTCCTTGGAATGTGGGGTTTGTTTACCACATAGTATAAGAAAGATCTTAAAGCCCCCTCCAATATGGAAAAACTTCACTGTACAGCCAGCTGTCACTGTAGACAGTTGTCCACATCCTGGTTTGTAAGTTTCTCTGTTGGCAAACCATCTCTTTTAATGTTTTTTCTGTAATAAACTAATTAATGTCTCAGATTGATTTATGGTCGTTTTTTTGTTTTTGTTTTTGTTTTTTGGTCTCTCAACAGTCATGTATACAGAATGCTTTTCACTTCTGGGCTGAAACCTCAACCACTGGCAAGTCAACAGGAATAGCAAAAAAGCCCCAGACTACTGAAGAGAGATAGGAGAGAAAAGGAATCCACAGGGGGAATCCCAGAATGGCCAATGGCCTCCATGCTTGGCTCCTTAGCACAGTTGCTAGAGACTTGGGAACCAGTGCATGAGTATGGGGATACACCAATAACACTACAAGGATTTTTGGAACTAATGCAGGGAACTGGAGTCTATAAAGCTAAGAAGGACACTAAGGTGCTGGTACCCTGGGTAACCTGGTCCCTCCAATGTACTGTACAAGCAGCTACTGAAGTGGAGCTGGATGGCTGAAAAATGAGTTCCCTTTGGAGAGAGGAGCACGGATGGTGCAGACCAACACCACAGAGGCTCTGGCCACCCACCTCAAAATAAAACCCTGACGTAGAAACCCTGGCCCACCCTATCAGTGGATATGTGCCATAATCAAAAAGGTCAATTGAGATCCCAATTGAGACCCTCTGGAATCCTCGGCCAAGTCAGAGGAAGAAGATTGGGGGAAGGAAATAAAGGTCCCCCATTTTGAGGCCCGATCACTTATGGTTACTAAAACTAAAACTGTCCAGCCCCGCCTAGTCAATGTGGATCCTGTTGTATCTGCTGGTTCCTGAATGCTAGCAGTATGTAACAATGAGAGACTATACATCTGCTGCCGGCATTCAGGAACCAGCAGATCCAACAGGATCCACACTGATTAGGCAGGGCTGGACAGTTTTAATTTTAGTCTGTATCAAACGGCTTGGCTCCTCCACTTGTGGGATTTGGGGGCGGAGGACATAGTGTTCACGGGACTTGGATTGTCCAAAGTGGTCTCTGTAACCACTCACCCCACAATGCATCAGTAGCTCTATGCTGCATTGAATGAGGTACAGGTATTATTTCTTTCAGTTTGGATTATAGCTGCCTGTAAGACTGTCTGGCCAAATGAGGGAGACATCCAGCGTTCCCACACACACTGGACAGCTATGGAAGAATTGCAGGAAGTGAGTAGAGAGCTGGGAATGAAGTACACTCTGTACACAAAGAATTATTGGGGCCCTGATAATGAGCTGCTCACAGACAGCAGTTAAGATGCTATTTTACAAACAGCTCCCGACCAGTGGTATGGAGAACTGGTGTCAACACTAAGCCCCATGGTGGGATAGCCAGTGTTTCAGGGTACTCAGGCTGTAGAACACCTGGGGGAGACAGAGAAGTTCTGCAGATGGAATGTCTGAGTTGCAGGAATGCAAGAGGGAGGGGTAAAGCAAATAAAACAGAAAAATAAAAGGGTCTGGTCTGGGTCACCAGGAAGCAATTGTGGATTGTCTTCCTTGCTGCTGGAACCCCAAGACAAAACTGACAAACAGTCTTATGCAGTGCTAGTGAAGCTATGGTAAAGGCTCTGCCCCCAAGCAATGGTTTATTAAAGGGAAAAATCCTCAGGAGCCTGTCACCCCTAGTGTACCCCTGACATAGGAAATGCCTACACCTTTGGATTAGGGGTGGGGCCAAGATTTCATCTTGATTTGAATACAGAGACTATTTGGGAACTAGAGGTCCAACTTGGAGCTAAACTTCCATTAGTCTTCCACACAGAGACTGTTTCAGCATTAGATGTCAGGGCTGAGTGCACCTTGATTCGTGAGTTGGTGGCTCAGGACCTAGAAAAGTGACACAAACCCCCAGGTGTTCACATGTTCCATTATATTGGTGATGTTATATTCGCCTGTGATTATCTCTCTTCACTCCAATAAGCAGCACCACAGTTAGTAACACACGTAAGCTCACAGGGATGGGCCATCAATAACACCAAACTTCAGGGCCCTGCATCATCTGTCATTTTATTGGGTGTTGTGTGGTTACGTAAGACAAAAGTGGTTCCCAAAGCTGTAATTGATAAAGCTAAAGTGTACCCCTTCCTTACCAAAGTAAAGGAGTTGCAAACATTCCTGAGGATTCTGGGTTATTGCAGACACTTTATTCCCCACTTGGCACAGATTTATATTCCATGTACTGTCTAGTAAAGAAAGGAAACATTTGGGACTGAACTCCTGAGGCAGAACAGTCCTTTAACGAGGGTAAAGTGCCAGCAAAGCAGGGGCAGGCTCTTGGGACCATAGCTGTAGGGCAAGAGTGTGAATTGAATGTCGCCAGCTACCCATAAGGGGCCTGTGGCAATGGCATTAAGGTTGATCTATTCCCTTAGGATTTTGGTCACAACTATCAAAGGGTACAGAATCCATATAAAGCCCTTTAGAAAAGCAACTAAGTGCAGTGTACAACAGCTTTTAACTGGTAGAACACATCACAAAAGGAGTCCTTGTAATAGTACAGATGTACTGCTTCATACAGGGGTGAGTCAATGACTTTACTAAACCCCAGACGGGGGTGGTCCAATCCAGCACACTGGCCAAATGACATGCATATTTGCAACAGAGAAGTATCCTCTTGACCAGCCCCTTGAATGGTGAGATACACCAGATTCTTTGACCAGTTACCTATGTCACTGATCGAAAGCACCAGCCACACACAACAGAAGTACCCCCACAGGAAAGTCACATACGAGAAGGTATAGAGCAAAAACCAAAGGAAGCCTGGTGCATGGATGGCTCAACTTGAGGTAACATACCCCCACCCCATAGTGGACAGCTGTGGCCATACAACCAGCCATAAAAGTTATGTGGATTGACCAGGGCATGGGACAGAGTTGAGGGCTGCCTGGGTGGTACTGATGCATGACCCTGGCTCCATAGTCCTATGTACAGACAGTGCATAAAATACTAACATTATGTCTAAGAAAGAGCAAGAGTGGCTAGTGAACCAACAAGCCCTCTGGGGAATGGAACTGTGGAAGGACATTTGGACCTGTACGCAGGGCACGGACTTTGTTGTTTTTCATGTGTCAGCTCATATCCCTCTTAATCCACCAGGGAATGCTCAAACTGACAAGCTGACCCAGCTGCATGTCATACAGCAAGCACCACGAGTGGCTACACGGAAAAAACAGGCACAAAATCCTAGATTGGGCAGACGAGATGGGCATTGCATGGCACTTTCACCTCCCATACAATCCCACTGCCACTGAGCTAGTACAGTAGATGAACCGAATCCTGAAACAAACTCTGCAGCATGACAGCCACTCCTTACAGCAATGGACCAAGAGACAGATGATCAGTGTGCCAAAGAATATCAGTAATAGACTCATCACAGTGCCTATCAATTATTCAAACAGGGACCACAGAAGGCCATGAGGATCCAGGTATCCACAGCTTACAACCCCTTTGCAGGTGCCTGAAAACTGTAATAATCCTTTGTTGCCATTGCCTCAGGACCTGAGAGACTCATTTTCCAACACTGTATCTGACAATGTTCTGGCACTCTTCATTATGTTTCAATATTCAATATTCTAGTGCTGACAGTATTCCACTGTTATTCATAAGGTTTTCAGTAGTCTGATTTTCCTTTTACCTATTCTGCCTTAGTCTGGAAGCTCAGTTGAAAACTGTCCATCATGGGTGACACTTCTGGCATTTAAAACACCAGTGGCATCATTTCCAGCAACACCCAAACCACCTCAGTACAAGAAAATGGCAGATAAGTAGTGGGTGGTGGAGCATACAGGGGACAAAATGATGAAAACTTCCTAGATATTATTATACATTTTAAGGCAATGAGTTGTTAGGCTTTGGGGCTCAGGACCATAGTCTCAGGTGACACCGTGGTCATTTGGCATACCATGGTCCAAAAAGACAATATTCTACATCCTGCTTTGTTATGTGGTAACTGGGATCTTGAAAGCTCGTGAATAGCCATCTAAGGTGTAATTATTGGCTTCTCCATGAGGTATGAAAGAAGAGTGATAAAAACTTGAAGATACTTGGTATCAACCAGTTCAACGGACCAATGGGACATGTGAACATCAATCTCCATAACTTAAAGATCATAAGTACTAGATGGTCCTTGGCTACTACTACCAACTGCTCTGAAAGGGATCACATTAGAAGCTCCTGGATAGAGTAAGAGAAAATGTGGAACAAAACTCAAAGTTATAAAATAGACTGGACTTACTTGTCATGAGGAGACTGGAGGAACCTGAGACTATGGTCCTTAACCATCCTTCAGTTCTGGAACAGAACTCACACTCATAGGCCATTTTCAGCCAAGAAACATATATATAGGTATATAGAAGGGACAACAACACTAGTAAGGTATGCACAACATGGAATGGTCAATCACTCAAGATCAAAAGTGCAACATTTACCTAAGGACAAAGATGGCAAGGAGAGTAGAATGGAAATAGAACCACAGGAAGGAAGTGTGAAGACTGTTATTTCATGGAAGGGATTGCAATCATTGAGATGAAACAAAATGTATGACTTAGTGAAGGTAAAACTGATGATCATCTCTGTAAACTCAATTCACAATAAAAAGCTTTAAAATTTTTTTCAATGACCAAATGAACTTTTTTCAATGATACTTCTAAAATTTTGTCTAGATTTGATCCTCCAACATAGATGATATAACAATTATCATTGACCACATTTTATTATTTTTGCTGTTAAGTGTCATCGAGTTGGTTCCAATTCATAGGGACCTAATGCCCAACAGAAAGAAACACTGCCTATTCCTGCACCATATTCACAATCATCATTACACTTGAGCCTATTGCTGCTATCACATGTTGTTGGGATCCTCCTCTTTTTTGTTGACCCACCAGTTTATCAAGCATGATGTCCTTCACCAGAGATTGGTCCCTCCTGATAATATGTCTGAAGTATTAGAGACAAAGTTGTGCCATCCTAGCTTCTACGGAGTATTCTAGGTGTACTTCATCTAACACAGATTTGTTTATTCTTGTGGCAGTCCATGGTACTTTTAATTTTCTTCTCTAACACCATAACTCAAATGCATCAATTCTCTTATATTTTTCCTTATTTATTGTTCAACTTTCACATGCCTATGAGGTTATTGAAAATATCATGGCTTGGATCAGGCATACCTTAGTCCTCAAACTAATTTATTTGCTCTTAAGCTCTTTAAAAAGGTCTTGTGCTGCAAATTTGTCTAATGCAATATGTCATTTGATTTCTTGTCTACTTCCATGAGTGTTGATAGTAGATACAAGAAAAAGAAAGTCTTTGGGCTATTAACAGAGGAACAAACAGGATGGCGGATCAGCTGGAAGTGCAATAAGGAGCTCCGTCAGCAACAACACAGAATACAGGACCAAGCAGGCTCAGGGTACAGTCCCAGCACTCTGAACCACATATAAAGGAATATTTAGAAGATTGGAAGACTTTGTAGCAGAAGTAAGAAATCCATAGCTTGCAAATTCAAGATGTTCAGCTGCTCCAGGAGTCACCATCTTGGGTGAGACCAAGCAGGGGAAGGATCAAAACAGCCAAGGACGGCTGACAGAACTGCAGAGATAAAGGTGTGGACATTCTTTTCTTTTGGTATCTGTTCATTGGTCCCTTGCTGTCTGTGCACCTCCATTCTGGTGACTATAGTGGTGCCTGAGATAATGGACACCGCATCACCACCCTCAGAGGGTTCTACTATGCATGCATGCAGATCTCCTTGAA
>NW_006409022.1:642014-670364 GCF_000296735.1 Chrysochloris asiatica | reverse complement strand
CAGGGATTGGCAACTTAGACATTGGCCACCTAAAATGAGGGGGCAATAAAGGCACGAAGTGACTAGCTTACAAGGTTTCAAGAGGGAGTTTACTTTAAGAGTATGGAGGGAAAGAAAGTGTCCCCACTGAATAGCTGTCATCTTGTCTAGATGGGTCTGGTGAAAAGAGCTGGGGATAAGATTCAATTGTGAATAATTATTATCATGACTAATTGTGACTGTCACAATTGTAAAGGTAGAAGTTTTGTAACAAAAAAAGGGTTAATCTTACAGTCCAGAAGCAGAGGACCTTAGGACCATCAAGCAGAGTGTGGGACTTTATCCAGAGAAGCAGCAGTGCCAGAGATGGAGGCAGAGATGAGGGCATGGAGAGGGGGAGTGGCTGAGGACTCTAGATTCATGGACTAAGAAGAGAGGGACTAAGAGCTGATGGCCAGGAGCAGACTTGCAGAATGTACCCTTTGGAGATGTAAATTATTATATATGCCTGAGTGGTTTTTTTGTTTGTTTTTAAAAAGCTAAAGTGGCTAGAGAGAAATACTGTTAACTGATGGTACATGGAGGGGATTACAATCAATGTAATGAAACAAGGTATATGATTTGTTGAATGTAAAATTTATGATATGCCCTGTAAACTTTCACTCAATCCACAATAAAAACCTTAAAAAAAAGAAAATTTTTTACCTCAATCTTTATTATGACGTTATTTACTGGTACAGTGGTGAAGATTTTAGTCTTCTTTACATTGAGGTGTAAACTTTACTGTACTCTTTGATCTTCATCAATAAGTATTTTAAGTCCTCTTTGCTTTCAGCAAGGATGATTGTATTATCAGCATATCACAGGCTGTAAATGACTCTTTCTCCAACCCTGATGAAATGTTTTTCTTCATATAATCCAGCTGCTCAAGTTATTTGCTCAGCATACAGATTGAATAAGTATGGTGAAATAATACAACCCTTGTGTACACCTTTCCAAATTTTAAACCATTCAGTGTTCCCAAGTTCTGTTTGAATGACTCTCTTGGTCTGAGTATAGGTTCCTTATGAGCACAATCAAGTGTTCTGGAGTACTCATTCTTCATAATGTTGCCCATAGCTTGTCATGATCCACACAATCAAAAGTCTTTTCATAGTCAACAAAGCACAGGTAAACATCTTTCTGGTATTCTCTGCTTTCAACCAAGATTCATCTGACATCAGCAAGGATATCCCTCATTCCACATCCTTGCTGGAATCCACCTAGTACTTCCCTGCCAATGTACTGTTGCAGCCATTTTTGAACTATTTTTTAGCAAAACCACATTTTATAGATAAGGAGATTAAGACTGAGAAGTAGAAAGGCTTGCCCAAGATTACACATCATCATAGAAGTGGATCCAGAGTAGAACTATGCTCCATAGGGTTTCTCAGTGACTGCTTGTTTGGAGGTAGATTGCCAGGCCTCTCTTTTGGGGTGCCTCTTGGAGGACTCGAACCTTAAACCTTTGATTCAGCAGTCAAGCTCTTAACTACTGCAAAACTAGGGCTCCTGGAGGAGGGACGAGGAAAACCAATTTAAGAACCTTTTTTCTTTTGGGTCAGACAAAGGTCATGTTGAAGTTCATTCACCACTTCATCACTTCTAATAACTTACCTGTCCTAGTGTTAGCAAAGAAGTTGTGTTTAATCACTTCCAATTTTATGCCCATTGTAGATGCTTTTTACATCTGAGCCCAGCCAGACACAGTCTCACGTTCTTTAACACCATACCTCAGGCAGCTAATAACAATCAATCAGAGTTGGCACATGAATTGAAACTCATTTACCATCCTGTTTTAGACTCTTCCCTCCCAAATTTCTTTGTCCATATGATCTCTTTCAATATCATAACCCTGTCAGTGTAATAAAGAGCAGACATGTATCACTGTTGTTCTTCTTCAGACAGATGAATAAAAAAACAAAGAATGAAGCAAGCTATTGTCTTAAAAGCACCTTGATGGTCGGTGATAATTAGAGATTAGCACCAAGTTGTCTCTGATACAACAAGAATAGTTATCTAGAAAAGAAAAGTTATCTAGAACTGGAAAAATGGCACCAAATCTTTGTACCATGTAGCCAGAAGATAGCTCATAACTATTTTGATTTTCTTTATCTTCTTATTGATTGTGGTAGCAGATTTGAGATGGCAGAAATCAAGGCCAATCCATAGATTTCTTAACAATTTTCAAGTGCTCAGTAGTTAGTCAATACCAAGAATAAGGGAAGATTGACTCTGGTGATAAAAATTGGGATTAAGAATGGAAAAGTGGAGAAGTGGCTACTGTGTCAGAATAATGTTGTTGTTGTTGTTGTGTGCAGTTGAATTGGTTCAGATTCATAGCGACCCTGCATAGGGTTTCTAAGAGAGGCTGGTGGGTTTGAAGTGTCAAAAGAGTAAGTGTTTGGATCATTAGAGTAAAACTGAATGGACCTATCTTCTTTAAAGGTAGGGTGGATAAATATTAGTCTAGCAAGTTATTTAGCATAACACAGATTATAGAATGGATCATAGACTCAGAAATACAACAAATCTTAGAGATATATTGTTATACTAGAGATAAGAATGCTGAGACCCATATTGTTTAAGTAATCTGCCTAAACACAATCTGTTATTAATGACTAGGATTACATTTTATGTCTCCTGACTCCCAGCCCAGCACTGTTTTTATTTCATTGACTGAATCTATCACTGTTTAATTGTATGTTTGGTCATCATTCAGATGTGGCTTAAATTACCCTTTTCTTGAATTAAAGAATAACAAGATGTATGTGCATGAGGGAAGAAGATTGGTCAGCACTAAGAGCATATCTATTTCCCAATTCGTATCTGCAAGTTGAGGTCTGGAGCTAAAACCTTAAGAAAAAAATGTTTCCTCACAACTTCAGGAAAATCACCTTTTCCTAAAATTCTTGAAGCTATGAGTCCTGGTTTGACTCTGACAAATGATGTAATTCCCATGACTCAGTTTCTCCACCTGCACATTGGAGATTATGTACCATAGTAACATTTGAGTTAAGGTGTTAGAGGAGAATATTAAAAGTACTATTGTTGTGACTACCAAACATTGTGAAAATTACACAAACAAAAGTAGATAAAATAGATGATTGGGGCATACTAAAAATTAAAAACTTATGTGCATCAAAAGTCTTCACCAAAACAGTAAAAAGGGAGCCCACAGAATGGGAAAATCTTTTGCAACAATGCATCTGAGAAGGGACTAATTTCTAAAATGGTGTTGGAGGAGAATATTGAAAGTGCTATGGGCTGCCAAAAGAACCAACAGATCCATTTTGTAAGAAGTGCAGCCAGAGTGCTCATTGGAGACCAAGATGGCCAAATTTCGTCTCTCTTACTTCGGATATATTGTCAGGAGGGACCAGTCGCTGGAGAAAGATATCATGTTTGGTAAGGTGGAGGGTCAGAGAAAAAGACGAAGACCCTCAATGAGATGGATTGGCCAAATGGCAGCATCAATTGACTGAAGCGTGGCAACAATAGTGTGGTTGGCCCAGGACCAGGCACTATTTCGTTCTGCTGTGCATAAGGTCGCTATGAGTCTGAACCAACTCAACTACACACAACAACAATAGGAAACAACAACACCTCTACAAGAAAAGGACAACCCAACTAAAAAATGGGCACAGGAATGAACAGACACTTCACCAAGGAGGACATTTGGGCAGCCAATAAACATATGAAGAAATGTTCACAATCACTAGCCATTAGAGAAATGCAAATCAAAACAACAATGAGATATCATCTCACACCCAGCAATAACAGTGAAAATAAAAAAAGTAGAGGACAATAAATGCTGGAGAGGATGCAGAGACACTGGTATGCTCCTGCATAGCTGGTGGAATTGCAAAATGATCCAACCTTTCTGGAAAACAGTATAGCACTTCCTCAGAAAGGTAGAAATAGAAGTACCTTATGACTCAGCAATTCCTCTACTTGGTATTTATCCACAAGAAATACAAGCCATAACATGAGTAGATATATGCACACTCTTTATGAACCTTATGATCCAGCAATTCCTCTACTTGGTATTTATCCACAAGAAATATGAGCCATAACACGAGTAGATATATGCACACTATTTATACTTTATAAATAGTTCAAAGCAGCACTATTTATAATAGCAAAAAGATGGAGACAGGCTAAGTGTCCATCAATGGAAGACTAGATAAACAAATTGGTACATACGCACACTGGAAGGTTATGCTACCTTGAAGAATAACAAGGAAGCTGCAAGCCACCGCATAACATTGATGAGCCTTGAGGACATTATGCTGAGTGAAATTAGTCAGTCACAAAAAGAGAAATACTGTATAGGACCATTATTGTAAAAGATTAAGAAAAAGTACCCACACTAAAAGGGAAAAAAATTTTATTTGTTGGTCACCAGAGTGTAGGTGGTGGGGCAAGGGGAGGGAGGGGAAGGTGGAGCACAAGGTAGGGAATAGACACAAGATAGTTTGGGTGCTGGGTAGGGGACAATACTCAAGAAGGGGGAGGGAAATGGAAGAACAAGGTGGACGGGAGACCAGTTAGACAGGCTTCCATGGGCTAAGTGGGACAGCAGTAAATAGTGATGTATGCTCAACCTTGGAACAACAGGGCTCTGGGATGCAGGGATTGAGGCATGGTTTGAATGGGTAAAAGAGGGAAAATAATGTTAAGATACTTGGCTGTCTTTTGAGTCTTGGTTTCCCTTGCCTACTACTGTAAAACAGACACTTATGGGGGAGAGAAAGGAATAGCCAGAAACATCACCATAGAAAGCTTGTAAGTCCGTCTTCAGCCTAGAACTTATTTGAATACCTAAAATGGGGCTAGAACTTGCCCAATGAGGCTTCTTGTGGAACCTTTGCATTGCATATGACCATAGGTGGAATCCAGATTCCCATTTAGAATTTTCTGAGGTGGGAAATTTCCATGAAAGGACAAGCAGACCAGCCTGGAGTGGCTAGAACAGAAGATACTTCTTGAAAGAAAGACCATCAGGAAAAATCAAAAACAACTGCAATCCAATTGACTATTTATTACAAGAACAAACAAGTTGTTCACCATGGAGCCATCAGGACAAGCGGTCGGGTCCCCTCAGGGCAAACCCCCTTCCAAGACTGAGACTCAAGACCATATACACGAGCAGGTATATGGTCTTGCTGGTAACCACGGTGGTCTAGCAAAAAGGGGGAGTGGGGGAAAAAGAGCAATGAAGTTGTGAGCTAAGTCCGACCATGTTCAACAGACTCCTGTCCACCTGGATTGAGACCCGACTGGCCAGAAGTATGGTGAGACCTTGGGACTCCTGGACCCCAAAACGAGGACATGGCCACAGAGGACTAGAGCAGAAAGTGAAGCATCCAGCTGATATGAAGTGAGGGGAGATGCACAAGAACACCCATACTTGCAGATAGCACCTATTTGCCCTGGCTTCAATGGCTGGATGATCAGAACTCGACTAGAGGAAGAAAGATAAAAAGAGTAATCCACTACAATTTGATGAACTTGACCTATACTTATGGATGTAGTAGCTCAAAAGAGGGAATGAATCTACAGTGAGGATCATTTCCACCCACCTCTGCACACAGGGTTGACAGGGATAGGCAACTTAGACACTGGCTACCCAAAATGGGGGGACTACAAAGGCACGAAGTGACTGGCTTACAAGCTTTCATGAGGGAGCCTAATTTCAGAGGTTACAGGGGAAAGTAGAATCACCACTGAGTGGTTTCCAACCTGTCTAGATGGGACTGGTAAAAGGAGATGGGGATAATACTCTTGTGGTTCAATAGTGAATAATTGCTATTAGTACTGATTGTGAATGTTGCAAATGTAAGGGTAGATGTTTTGTAACAAAAGGAAGGGAGTGGTTGATCTTGCAGTCCAGGAGCCGAGGACCCTGGAACCATCAAGGGAGAGAGAGGAGCAGAGTGCGGGACCCTGTCCAGAAAAGCAGTGACACAAGAGATGGAGGCAGAGATGATGATGTGGCGAGATGGAGAAGCTGGGGTGGAAGAGGGGCTGTGTGCTGAAGGCCTGTGGGTGGGCTTGCGGGATGTGCCCTTTGGTTTTTTAAATGGTTGTATATTCCTGAGTGCTTAGGTGTACATAAACACACACACAAAAAAAAAAAAAGCAAATGCTGTTGAATGATGATGTATGGACCCTCATTTCTCAGTTTCTTCCTTTTCACAGCTCACTCCATTCCTGAGCTCCTCCCCGAAAAAAAAAAAAAAAAGAAGAAGAAGAAGAAAAAGAAAAGGAAAAAAACATAGTAGGAATGGAAGCAAATGCTGTTGAATGATGGTGGTGTGTGGAGGGAATTGCAATCATTGCAATGAAACGAAATGCAATAGGATGAATGTAAGGCTGATGATCTCCCATGTAAACTATCACCCAATTCACAATAAATTTTTTTTTTTTTAAAGTACTATTGTTGTGCATAGGGTCGCTATGAGTCGATAAAGACTTGATGGCACTTAACAGCAACAAATAGTAGCATAGCTTTCAAGTATCCTTGAAGGCCATCTTGACTTTTAACTCTCACTTTCCCCACATTTACTTGGTCACCAAGTCATGTTAGTTGCATTTCTCAAACATCCCTTAAATCCAAACACTCTTTTCCCTATCTAATATTTCTCTTTTACTTCAGATCCTCCATATCTCTTACTTAGACTACATTATCAAGCTGCTGGCCCCTCTCCCTGCCTTTAATCTCTCCCCTCCTCCAGTCCATCTTCCACACTGCCACCAATGATACCTTGCAAAAACCAAGCATGCTTCCATAAACTCCTTATTCCCTGCGTGGTTAAGTCCAAACCTCTTCCTGTGATATGTCAGACTCCACTCTGGCCCTCATCTACTTCCTATACAGCGTCATCTCCCACGATTCCTCCTGATATCCTATATAGCCCATGTTCCAGTCATGAATTTCTTACCATTCTACACACATAGCACAGTGTTTAATGTCTTTTTAAACTTTGCTCATCCTGTTACTTAAGCTTCAAATACCTACTCTATCCTTCTGCTTCTAAAAAGTCCTACTTATCCTTTAAAACTCATCTCAAATATTGCATCTTCTGTGAAACTTTCCTTAATTTTTCCCTGAAGAATCCATCTTTTACGCTCCCATGTCATCCTGGTCAATTATCACAGTACTGATTGTACCATACTGTACTGTCTGTTTGTCATGAGTGTCTTGAAGGGAATGCTGTATATTATTCATCTCTGTATCCCAGGCATATAGCTCAACACCTGGTTGTTGCTTCAAAACTGTTTTTTGATTACATGAATATATGAGCTTATGTTAAGAGCTGCTATATATATGGTCAACATATATCAGAGTATGATTACGCTACTTTGATGTCCCCATTCTTTATTTGAAGCTTTTATCAAAGGACTTAGGGAATTTTAGATCCCAAGTTTGAAGGAATATAAGTTTTCCTAACTACATCTTTCTTTGAGAGCTTTTGACCATTTAAATCTATTTTAAATGGTGACCATAAAAATCTATTTTTTCAGCTTTCAGCAGCAATAAGGTTTCATTGCATCACTCCACTTCTAATTTTAATGTAAATCCCATGCCATTACATCACACTTCCTAAAAGTGAGAGTTTATTTCTCTCTTGCCCTTGTAATTCCCTTTCAACTTAGCCCCTCTGCACACACACCAAGGTCTGATTTTCATTGTATGTACTTAAGTAAACTGCTAATATATTATGCAACTTGCATCAGAAGTTTGGTAATAAAGTAAGGCCCTCTTCAAGGTCATTTGTATACTCTCTGATATCTCAGAAAGTGCTGAGAGAAAAGTAGGTAGATAACTCAGTCTGTCACGTGGATCTAAGGAGACTGTACAAATACCTCATTTCCATAACAACACTGTACTTGGTGTCCCAACATAATGAATGAATATGCTAAGACAGAAGACTAAACAGAGGCTAATGGTAAAGGCATTAATTAGCAACCTGTTTACACTTCTCCTGGGAAGGGTGGCCATTTGTTACAGCTCCTGTCATGCAAGAATACTGACTGAAGTTGGATCTTCACTCTGGGAGCGCATATAAATTTGTGAGATTCTCCCACATTATCATCTGCTGACAGGCATTAATGACATTAATGAAGGCAGGAGACCTTGTTTCAAATACGCAAATGATTAGAGTTGATAATAGATATGTGAACAGGGCCCTCATTAATGAATGTATTAATGATGCAGAGATAGAAGTTAAAAGGGGGGTGTAGACATGTATTTATAGCACCTCAACCTCCTTCAATCAAAGATAATTCCTCTATCTCTTTGATTTATTCATTTTTTTTAGTTATACACTTAAGAAACTAGAATGATCATCTTCTGGTAAGAGAAATACATAGAAAAGAGAATAGCTACAGCTCTATTAGGTTAGTAACAATTATGAAGAGGAATAGTGCAGACAATCAAAAGATCATCAGTTCTTATCTAAGGAAATGTGTAGTGGAGGATGCAAATTAGAGGACTGATTCAGAAAAGACCAAGTATGTACTAATCATGCCTTAGTAAATTTGAAGTTGAAGTCTTCTAGTTTAGAAAATGATGAGTGTATTATTAACAATTTGTCTTTCACATCATTGATTTCTTAAGCAACTATGTATACCCTTGACAAATAGTCAACTTTTAATGAGGGAAATGTTATGTGCTGACAAGCTTTCTATTAATAATTTATACTTTTGTTATCTTTATTGTCAGGATTAAAGAGTTAAATGCATCTATTGCTGACCAACAGAGGACAACAGAAAACCCGTATATATTAGTTATTCATCTGTCTGCCCTTAGCAATTGATTTGACAAACTTGTAAACAAATGTATTAAGGACATTACTTCAGAACATAAAACAACTGGCTGGAGCAAGCAATTCAAACAAGTGGCTTGGTCAGTGCAAGAAGACATTAACAAAGCCACTTGTATTATTAGAGCGCAGTGGCTCTGTAGGATAAACACTGACTGGGCTGCAAAACACAAGGTCAGTGGTTCAAGTCCACCAGCTGTTCCGTGGGAGAAAGATGAGGCTTTCTGCTCCTGCAAAGATTTACAGCCTCAGAAATCCTATATTGGATCACTATGAGTTGAAACCGACTCAACAGCACTTAACAACAACAAAACAACAACTTGTATTATTACATTAGTCTTTTATTGAAGAGACCCACCAGTTTCAGCAAAGTGCTCATACCAGAGATCCTGAGTAGGTATAATCATATTAAAAGTGAATATTAGTTATAACAAGTTGCATTATCATACTGAGAATCCCAATTATTAAATTATAACTTTTGCTATGGGTTCTGAAGAACAAAGATGGACAAGAAAGTCTCAGCCATCTTTTCAGTTAAAACTTCTCTTAAACCTTTAACATTTGTATAAAGCAGGCACTGTAGGATAAGCAGTGGACCACATGGCCAGTTAGAACCACAAGATTGGAAATGCAAACTCACCAACCACTCCTCGGAAACCTTATACTGGGTCACTATGAGTTGGAACCAACTCAACGGCACTTAACAACAACAACATAATGTTCCCAGAATGAAGACTGCCTTTTTAAAAGTGATTACTCACTTAGACTTTTAGGGCTTTTTTTAGGAGACTGTTTTAATAGGAATCTGGTTTGAATTAAGAGTAAAAATGAAGCTGTAACACACAAAGGCCTAATGCTATCCCTGAGTTTGGTTTCAATGCTGAGAGACAGATGGTCTCCCATTGCCTCTCAGATGCTTTTATGCTATATGCATGTTGAATGTTTCATTCTGCTAAGAATCTGTATGCTGTGTGATCACATGATCAGGCAGTTCCCAGAGATCATGCAGGATATGGATACTTTACAGCTGCCTCTTGCTGCCTTTGTGTTATTGTTAAAAATCTATATATTTTTTAAATCAAAATTGGAACTCTCTACCCAAGGTTCTGTCACCTTTGAACCCCAAAATCCACAAGTCAGCAGGTGGCATTTAGGGTTCAGCTACAATTTAGAGCTGTGATTCAGACCCAGGAGATCCACTTCAGCTGATTCCTGAGGCTTCAGGGCAAAGCTGATGCTGTGAACAAAGGAAATTAATGCACAACTCTAATTGCCCAGCTGTTTGGCATCTTATGGAAGCCAACTGGTCCTATTTTCTAGAAATTTCACTATTACTAAGTAGATAGCTGGTAATGAGACAGTTTAGTCTATGCAACCACACTGGATTTGCATCTCAAAACAAGTGTGTTCACTTACTCATTTCTTCATTAATGTAATAAATATTTACTATCTATTATGTGCCAAGGGTCTCTCAGTGGTGCAAATGATTTATGCTTGACTAGCTCTGGTAGCGTATCAGGCTGCGAACTCCAAGGTCAGCAGTTCGAAACTACCAACTATTCCGTGGGAGAAAGATGAGACATAGAGAGGTTAAGTAACATGTCCACAACCACAGGGCAAGAAAATAGCAGAACAGGGGTTCAAATTTAAGTTCAGTCTTATTTCTTAGGCTTAATCATGCACTGTCTGCCAGCTCAGATCCAAATTGATGAGTTGTGTCAAAATAGTAAGGTCACTTCTTGGGTAATAGGAATCTCTGAATGGCATCATGTATCAATGTTGGGAGTCTCTCCTTCATGTGCTTTTCTCAACTACCAGAAATTATTGCATTTTTATAAGATAATATGCTCAACTGTCATGTACAACATATATTTATATTTAAGAACGTAATGTTGTTGTTGTTTTTAAGTGCCATCGAGTCCGTTCTGACACATAGTGACCCTATATAGGGTTTCCAAGGAGCAGCTGGTGACCTTGAACTGACGACCTTGCAGTTCATACTGACTTTGCAGTCCAACGCATAAACTCATAGCACCACACCAATTATAGTACTCAAAAAGTCCTTGGTTGACATAATTCGTTTGAGCTCGGCTACTAGTCTAAAAGTTGGCGGTTCAAATCCATCCAGAAACATTGCAAAAAACAGATGTAGAGATTTGCTTCCATAAAGATTACAGTCAAGAAAACCCCATGGAGCAGTTCTTTGTGATGGCTATGAGTTTGGTTTTGTTTATTATGCCAGATTTTGTACTAGGTGCTAGAGATTCAGCAGTGAACAAGACAGTCCCTAACTTCATGAAGTTTCTTTTGTTTGAACTGGAAGCAGTATAGTATAGAGGTTAAGGGCTCTGCAGTCAGACTTCCTAGGGTATAAATCCTGATTCTTCCCCTCATTGGCTATGTGGGTTTGGCAAATCACTTTCCCTCAGTGTACGCCTTAGTTTCCTCATCTAAAAAATTAAGATAAAACCAGTATCTAATTCTTTGGGCTGATATGTGAATTAAATGGTGAAATAGTTAAGGTTTTGTGCCAACTTGACTGGGCCAGAACTCTCAGTGGTTTGGCAGTTAAGACATAGTAATGGCCCATGATGAGCAGCCAATCAATTGAAAGGAAGTTTCCTCAGGGGGTTGGCTTGCTTCCAATATACTGAATACTCCAGCAAAGCTTGCTTGCTTTTCTGCTGGGTCTGGATTCTGCATCGGGATCATCATCCGATCTCCAATCCTTTGAACTTCAGCCAATGACCTGCTCTATTGCCTGCTGATCCTGGGAATCATCAGCAGTCAGCCATTTTATCTGCCCTGCTTGCCTATTTGCCTGTCATCTGACCTGTAGATCTTGGTTCATCTGTCCTGCAAGCTATGTGAGTCAGAAATCTCCAGCTTGATATCTGATCCATGAACTTGGGACTTGCCCACCTCTACTGTTGTGTGAACCATTTCCTTGATGGACTGCTAACCAAAAGGTCGGCTGTTCAAACCCACCAGCTGTTCCTTGGAGAGCATATACAGGGTTTCTATCAGTCAGAAGGGACTTAATGGCACCTAACAATAACAACAATGGAATGTGTAGCTAATTGCCTCCATGAAGAACTGCCTTCATTGCTATGATACCAGGATAACTGGATATTATCTGGCTACCATTACTGGAAGAATTGATGCTTTTGAATTATGGTGTTGGAGGAGAAGATTGAAAGTGCCATGGGCTGCCAAAAGAAACAACAGATCCGTGTTGGAAGAAGTGCAGCCAGAGTGCTCCTTGGAGGCCAGCATGGCCAAACTTCCTTCGGACATATTATCAGGAGGGACCAGTCACTGGAGAAGGATATCCTGTTTGGTAAGGTGGAGGATCAGAGAAAAAGAGCAAGACTCCCAATGAGATGGATTGGCCAAGTGGCAGCATCTATGGGCTCAAGTGTGACAATGACAGTGAGGTTGGCCCAGGATCGTGCAGTGTTTTGTTCTGCTGTGCATAAGGTCGCTATGAGTCAGTACTGACTCGATGGCACCTAACAACAACAAGTGTGGTACTGTGGGTTAATACACTGGATTGCAAGGTCGGTTTGAACTGCAAGGTTGGTGGTTCAAGCTCACCAGCTGCTCCTTGGAAACCCTATACAGGGACGGTATGAGTTAGAACCAACTCGATGGCACTTAACAACAACAACAATAACCATTACTAAACATTTTGATCAAATATGTCATAGAAGAATCCAGGCTAAAAGGGGGAAAATGCAGAACAAAATTTCAGATTCTCATGGACTCCAGACTTCCTGAAGCCATGAAGGTTGAGTGAAACCCTGAAACTATTCTTCGTTGTTGTTGTTGTTGTTAAGTGCCACTGAGCCAGATCCAACTCATAATGACCCATATAGGGTTCCCAAGGGGTGGCTGGTGGGTTTGAACAGCTGACCTTGTAGTTAGCAGTCCAGGTCTTATCGTATAGCACCACACCAGGACCATAGACAGTGTTTAAACCTTAAACCAAAAATATCCTCTGAAGTCTTAAAAACCAAACAATAGTTTAGCTTAACTAGGAAAAACTCTGCCTTGAGCATTATACTCCTTGATGAGTTATCTCTTTGGGATCAAATTGACAACAGAAACTCTAAAGATTAGATGGGAAACTTAGGGGGCAGTGAGTTTATATATTAATGGGAGAGGAATAACTCAGGAAAGGTTGTGTTGCACAACCTGAAGAATATAATTAATGTCTCTAAATTGAATATATAGAAACTATTAAATGGTGTTTTCTGTGTATGTTGTCAACAATAATAACAAAATACAGTTATAAAAAAGAAACTTAATAAGCCCTGAAGAAGAAGGAAAAAAGAATAATGAACCAGCCAAGGATTTCCAAAGTTATTCTCAGATTAAAAGTTAAATATCATTTCAGGAGAGGACATGAAAATTCTAATGAAAATGGAGATGCTTTCATCAAGAATTACTCATCTTGCAAGTTATAATGTAGAAAATATTCACTAAAACATTTAGAAACAAGCTTATACTAATGTCACATACTACAAAGGAAGACCAAGACGGTACTTTTTTCTCAATTAATTGTTTTTTTCCATAATGGAGTGAAACCTCTCAAAATATTTTGAAGGTGTCAATTTTTAATACAAAAGCCTTCAAGTCAATACAAAAAGTATCAATTTCCGTCGTATAACACACCCACCCTTGTGTGTGAGTCTCAGGCTATACAAGAATGCAAAGACTTGGCCTCTGACCTTAACGTATTTGTAGTCTAGTTGGGAAAACACAACAACTTAAATACATGAAGAGGGAAGAACATGTGGAGAAAACTTTCATCCAGTAAATGCTATGAGCTGGCCATGTTCACATCTAATCCTTACCACATTCCTGCAAGATGTGTTACTTATCTATTATAATGGAGTATGGTGTAGTGCTGTGGGTGTGATGGACAGCAAAGTCAGTTTGAACCACAAGGTTGGTGGTTCAAGTTCACCAGTCACTCCTAGGAAATCCTATACAGGATCGCTATGGGTCAGAACCAACTCAAAACACTAACAACAACAACAAATCTATACTCTAGGTCACAAAACTAGCAAAAGAACAAGTTCAGATTCAAATCTAGGTTTGATGCCATACCACACTGACAAATGATTAATTACCAAGTGAATCATACAGATGATCACTGACAAGATAGGCAGTATAACATATAGTTGAATTAATAAAATTTGAAGTCAGACTGACTAGAGTTCAAAGGCCCAAATGTGTGATTTGTGGCAAGCTACTGAACTCTTCTAAGCCTCTTGTCTGTAAAGTAGGTACAGTAGTATTATTCATGTATTTGTTGTTGTTGTTGTTGTTAGGTGCCATCGAGTCGGTACCGACCCATAGCGACCTTATGCACAGCAGAACGAAACACTGCCCAATCCTGGGCCAGGCTCACTACTGTTGCCACGCTTGAGCCATTGATGTTGCCACTTGGCCAATCCATTGATATTCGGCAAAATAATGTACACAAAATATTTTACATAGTGTTTTCCATATTAAACAATAAATAACACCCCTCCCCCCCAAAAAAAAAAACTCTGCCATTGAGTCGATTCCCAAGTAACCCTCTATAGGTTTTCCAAGGCTGTAAAACTTTATGGGACAGACTCCTGTTGACCTTGAGATGAGATAAGAGAAAGAGGAAGGGATGGTTGGTCAGAAGCATGGTGGGACTTGGGGACTCCTGAGTTCATGGACAAGGACCTAGCCACGGAAGGCTAGAGCTGAGAGTGAAGCATCCAGCTGATACGAAGTGAGGGGAGACACACAAGAACACCCAAACGTGCAAATAGTATCCATTTGACCTAGCTTCAATGGCTTGATGATCAGAACTCAGCTAGAGGAAGATAAAGACATTTGATAAAGAAGCAAGTGTAAATTGCTACAGTTTGATGAACTTGACCTATACTTATGGATGTAGTAGCTCAAAATACTGAGCGAGAAGGAGTCTTCACACCAAAGACCAAACCTATCCTGTCTGTACACAGAGTTGGCTTACAAGTTTTCAAGATGGAGTTTAGTTTCAGAGTGTGTGGGGGAAGGTAGAATCCCCACTAAATAGTTTTCTTCATGTCTAGATGGGTCTGGTGAAAGGAGATGGGGATAGGATTCATTTGATTCAAGAGTGAGCAATTGTTATCATACCTAATTGTGATTGTCACAACTGTAAAGGTAGAAGTTGTGTAACAAAAAGGGGGCAGTAGTTAACCTTACATTCCCGGAACCGAGGACCCTAGGACCATAAA
This sequence comes from Chrysochloris asiatica, assembly GCF_000296735.1. Lineage (NCBI taxonomy): Eukaryota > Metazoa > Chordata > Mammalia > Afrosoricida > Chrysochloridae > Chrysochloris > Chrysochloris asiatica. The sequence continues at coordinate 655,246 of NW_006409022.1, read as the reverse complement.
GAGAGAAGAGTATGAGCGGAACATGGGACCCTAACCAGAAAAGCAGTGACAGCAGAGATGGAGGCACAAGTCATGGCATGGAGAGATAAAGCAGCTGAGGACTCTAGACTCATGAAAAGAGAAAGGCTGTGTGCTGGTGGCCAGGAGGCTGGTTCCAGAATGTGCCCTTTGGTTGTTTAAATGATCATATAATCCTGCATGGGTTTTTGGTTTTGTTTTTTTGAACATCAAAAAAAAAAAAAAACAAAAGGGGAGTTTTCTTGATAAAAGAAACAATCTGTGATGGGTTTCGGGGAGGAGGAAATAATACATGCGCTAGGGGGTAGACATGCGTTGGCATGGGTGACGGGGCAAGCAACGTACAACCAGAGGGAGCTTGGCAGAGGAAAGATGAGGGTAGCTGGAGACGCAGGGAGGAATGCAATGGGTAAAGTGAATAGAGGTAAATGTTGTTGACTGTTGGTGCATAGAGGGGATTGCAACCATGTAATGAAACAAAGTATATGACTAGTTGAATGTACAGCTGATGATCTACTCTGTAAACTTTCACTCAATTCCCAATAAAAAGTAAAAAAAAAAAAAAACTTTATGGGAACAGCTAGTGGGTTTGAACTGCTGACCTTGTGGTTAACAGTCTAATGCCTATCCTATAGCACCATCTGGGCTCCTTAAACAATATATAACAATTGTTTTTTTGTGTGTGGAGTCCCTGAGTGTCTCAGTTAAATACTTGGCTACTAACAGTGGTTTGAACCCACTCAGAGGAAACTTGGAAGAAAGGCCTGGCAGTCTACTTCAAAAGATCACAGCTATGGAAACCCTATGGAGCATAGTTCTACTCTGAAACACATGGAGTCATCATGAGTTGGAGTTGACTAGATGGTCACTGGTTTGGTTTGGGGTTTTTGGTGCGTTTGTTTTAGCTTTTTATTGTGAATTGAGTGAAGATATACAGAGTAGGTCATCCGCTTTACATTCAACAAACCATATACTTTTGCTTCATTACAATGATCGCAATCCCCATGTACCAACAGTTAACAGTATCTACCTCTATTTACTTTAACTCTTGAAACTTTAACCCTGCGTCTTTCCCTTCCTTTATCTTTCCTCTGCCAACCTCCCTCATGTGTATTGCCGCCGTGTCACCCTCTAGCTCAAGAACAATTTTTCCTCTTTCCTCACCCCCGTAACCATCATAGATTGTTTACTTCGTCAGGAAGCTTTTCCTTAACCTGGTTTGGTGTTTTTAAAAACTTGGTTTTATTATTTAAACTCACTTATTTGTCACAGAAACTCTATATAACAGGTACTATTAGTGTGTCATTTTACAGATACAGAAACTGAGGTACAGAGATATAAATGAACAGTTAGGAAGAGATGAAGCAGGAATTTCAATGCTAAGCAGCCTGATTTCAGAGAATTTGCTGCCCACAATGGTACATTGTTAAAACATGGCTGTAGCCAGCTGTAAGGAGGACTGTTGTTGGTTGGGGTCCAGTTGGCTATGACTCATGGTCGTTCAATGCACAATGAAAATGTTGCCTAGTCTCGTGCCATCCCCAGAACATCATGATCCACTGACTCTTCATTGGCTTATTTGGAGTAGTAGATCACAGGCCTTTCTTTCTAGTCTGGAAACTGATGAACCATGTTCAGCACCATGCTGTTGTTGTTGTTAAGTGCTATCAAGTTGGTTCCGACCCATAGCAAACCTGTATAGGGTTTCCGAGGAGAAGCTGGTGAGCTTGAACCGCTGACCTTGCAGTTCAAATGGCTTTGCAGTCTGGCGCATTAACCCACAGTGCCATAGCAACCTGCAAATCACCACAGACAGGCTAATGGTGGTTGTATATGAGGTGCCAGGACTGGAACCCAGAACTCCAGCATGGAAGGTGAGAATTTTACCACTGAACTACCGATGTCCTTATGCAAGTGGACTAGAAGTCTTATTAAAAACTTTTTATTGTGAATTGAGTGAAGGTTTTCAATGCTTATCATCAGTGTTCCATTCAACAAATCAAATTATTTTTAATGTGGTTGCAATCCCTTCTATGTCCAACAATTACCTCTATGCACTGTAACTATTGTATTCCTCCCTGTGTCTCCCACTACCTTCATCTTTCCTCTGCTAACCTCCCTCTTGTATATTCCCTGCCCTAGTGTGGTGCTGTGGGTTAATGCATCAGACTGCAAAGCTGTTTGAACTGCAAGGTTGGTGGTTCAAGCTCACCAGCTGCTCCTCAGAAACCCTATATGGGGTCGCTATGGGTAGGAACCGACTCGACGGCACTTAACAACAACAAACCCTCTAGTCCATGAATATTTTTCCATAATAGATTGTTGCTTTAATTAAGAAAACCTTTTTTAAAAAGCTTTGTACAACATTGGTCTCATACAATGTCCTTTTGTGATTGAGTAATTTCCCTCAACATAATGTCCTCCATGTTCAACCATGCTATGAGGTGTTTCACAGATTTCTTCATTATTCTAAAATGTATTGTAGTATTCCCTTATGTGTATGTACCAAAGTTTGCTTAACCATTCTTCTATTGATGGGCATTTAAGCTGTCTCCATCTTTTTTATATGTCTCTTGTAGACAGCATATTGAAGGATCCTGTATTCTTATCCATTCTGCTCTTTATATCTCTTGACTGGAATATTCAATACATTTACATTCAGTGAAATTATCGATACGTATGAATTGATTGCTGTCATTTTTCTGTGTGTGTTTTGTGTGGTGCTGCTGGATTCTTTGTTCCATATAATTTTCTATATTGAGCTCATTTGTTTGTGGGTTTTCCTGTCATTTTCATTTCTGTTTTGTTAATGTTTACTAAATCTTTCTGATTTTCCTGTTTTTTATTTTGATATGCAAGCGTATTATTTTTCTATGAGGTTACTCTATAATTTATTATTATTTTCCCTGCTTAAAACTATTTTATCTTGAAGTCTACTTGCCTCTTCCTGTCCTGGAATTCCAATCACCCCTAAGTTGTTCCTTTTCATGGTGTCCCAAATAACTCTTAGGCTTTCTTTGGATTTTTTTTCTCATTGTTCTTCTAGCACACTAGTATTGAGAGATTTATCTTCAAGCTCACTAATTCAGGTTTCCATTGCTTTGAATCTTCTAAATTGCCCTTTTAATGTATTTGTCCATTTCTGAAATCTTAGTATTAATCTTCTGGATTTCTAATTGCAGGTTTTGTATTGTTTCAAAATTTGTACTTACTTTGTCTCTTTGTTCTTGTAGTGTTTTCCTGAATTCCTCTAAAGTGTTTTCTATGTTCTCCTTGCTTTTCTCAATCTTTCTGTCCATCTGTTGAAGGTACCTAACTATTATTCTTTTGATTTCTTTTTCAGTAAGTTCCATTATCTTTTCTTCCTCAAAAACATTTTCTGTCTCTGCATCTTGGTTATTTATTTGTGCTATTCTCTCTGGCTTCTTCATGTGAGCTAAAATTATCTGTTGTCTCCAGGGCATTGTTGGGTTGTATTTGTAACAACAAAGAGTACAGTTGTTGGATCCAGAAAGGAGAAATCTCTAGGGGGCTCCTGCAACTGAGGAGCTCATGAGATGGTTGTGGAACGGATGTGAAAGCAGTGTTCCTGGCTCTAGATGGAGTTCCTATTGACCTCCGTGTTATCTATGCTCAGGGCACTTAGTCTGGAAGTAGTTCTGGGGGACCCTTGATGGAATTGGTTTCGGTGTCTATTAGGACCACAGGTCAGCCAGGGCAGGGTAACTGGTTAAATACTCATCTGATGGCTCTTCGGTTTTTTTTAGGTCTGGGTTCAAGCCCACCTTTATGGCACACAAGAGCAGCGCAGCCAGCTCCCACCTCATGCTGGCATGGCTCCCAATCACGTGGCTCACAACTCCAAGAGAGCAGGGTCTGAACTAAGAGTGGATGAATGTGGGACATGGCCACACATCTATCTGGTCACCACGAGAGAGTGGGAAAAAAAGAAATTGAACCTTTTCCATTGCCCATGCAAATCTGCTATGCCAGGTCTTCCTCCATTGACAAAGCTCCTCACCAGATGGTCGAGCTGCATCTGGCCAGATGTTCATCAGTCTCTCTCTTTTACCATTCCTGCTCTGCTTATCCTTCCAGCAGGCACTCCATCAGCCTATCTAACCTTTCTTCTGAAGCTCAGGATGCCAGAATTTTCATCCGTGTCTGCTTTATTTGGACTTTCATATTTTTGCTCCATAGAGGGTCCATGTAGTGCATCTGCCAAGTCCGCCATCTTGCCGGAAGTCCTACTTTGTTGTTCTTGTTAGGTGCCATCCAGTCAGTACCAATTCATAGCAACCTTATGCACAACAGAATGAAATGCTGCCCAGTCCTGTGCCAACCTCATAGTCGTTACTACACTTGAGCCCATTGTTGCTGCCACTGCACCAATGCATTTCATTGGGGGTCTTCCTCTTCTTCGCTGACTCTCCACTTTACCAAATATGATGTCCTTCTCCAAGTTGTGGTCCCTCCTGATAACATGTCTGAAATATGAGAGACAACATCTGAACATCCTGGCTTCTGAGGAGCATTCTGGCTGTACTTCTTCCAACATAGATTGGTTTGTTCTTTTAGCAGTCTGTGGTACTTTCAATATTCTCCTCCAACACCATACCTCAAATACATCAATTCTTCTATGGTCTTCCTTATTCACTGTCCAACTTTTGCATGCATATGAGGCTATTGAAAATACCATGACTTGGGACAGGTGCACCTTTGTCCTCAAACTGACATATTTGCTCTTGAACACTTTAAAGAGGTCTTGTCGTTTGATTTCTTGACTACTGCTTCCATGAGTGCTGATGGCTGATCCAAGCAAAATGAAGTCTTTGACAACTTCAACCTTTTCTCCATTTATATGGATGTTATTTATTGGTCCAGTGGTGAGGATTTTTGTTTTCTTTACATTGAGATGCAACCCATACAGAAGGCTGTGGTCTTTGATCTTTATCAGTAAGTATTTAAGTCCTCTTTGTTTTCAGCAAGCAAGGTTGTATCTCCTGCATATCGCAGATTGTTAATGAGTCTTTCTCCAATCCTGATGTCATATAATCCAGCTTCTCGAATTATTTGCTCAGCATACAGATTGAATAAACATGGTGAAGGAATACAACCCTGGCACACACCTTTCCTAATTTTAAACCATTCAGTGTTCCCTTATTCTGTTTAAACAACTGAATCTTAGTCTATGTACAATTTCTTCTTGAGCACAGTTTAAGTGTTCTGGCATACTCATAGTTTTTCATCATCCACACAATTGAAAGGCAGCTCTTCTCCAGTCATATTTTAAGTGACTTTCCAATCTGAGGGGCTCAATTTCTGGCACTATATCTGACAATATTCTTGTGCTCTTCATGATGTTTCAATATTCAACATGCTGGTGCTATCCAACAGTGTCACACTGCTATTCATAAGGTTTCCAGTGACTAAATGTTCTGGTGTGGAACTGTGGGTTAATGTGCCAGACTGGAAAGCCATTTGAACTGTAAGGTCAGTGGTTCAAGCTCACCAGCTGTTCCTTGGAAACCCTATACAGGGTTGCTATGGGTCAGAACTAATGCAATGGCACTTAACAACAACAACTACAAATGTACAGAAGTAGTCTGTCTCTCCTTCTTTCTATTCTGTCTTACTCTGGAAGCTCATCTGAAACCTGTCCACCATGAGTGATCCTGCTAGTACTGAAAATACCAGTAACATAGCTTTCAGAATCAGAGCAAATGTGAGCTACCACACAGTATGACATACTGACAGATAAGTAAATGGTAGGGAAGTCCTACTAGTCTTTTAATTGGGTATCAATCAATTCAGTTAAATTTTGAGAGTCTTTACTAGGGGAGGAAGACAAAATTGGTATTGGATAGCAAATAGTAGCCTCTGCCATCCCTATGTCAAAGATTTGTCAAGACCATGTCTGTGAAAGCACTTGAAAAGTAAAACTCAGTGTATATATGAAGGCAAGTAAAAAGGTATCACTACAAAATCATAGAGACCTTTATTAAACAAGCTATTGTTTCTCAACATCTCCTCCATCTAAAGGTCTCTACACTTCTAAAGGCAGTGATTCCATCTCTCAAAACCTTCCCTGAAGAATTTTGCCCTCTTCAATTTACACCACGTCAAAATGGCTGTTTTGGCATCCATGAGGAACTCAAACTATGTTCCTTTTCAATGTTCTTTGAGTTTTGGAAACAATAAGAAGTCTGAAGGGACAAGATCAGGGCTGTAGGGTGGGAAGGGTAGGTTTCCTGAAGAAATTCTCATAGGACAGTCCTTGCTACCCTTGAAGAATGAGCAGATGTATTGTCATGAATAAATAAAATTCCTCAGTACAATTTTCCTGGCCTTTTTCTCCCCGTTACAGTTTTCAGCTTTCTTAACATTTCCTGCTAATGAGCCCTTATGATTATACTGTGTCCTTGGAGAACATCTATCAAGATGACCCCTTTGAAGTCCCATAAAACATTCACCATAACCTTCTGAGCTGACCTCTCTGCCTTGAATTTGACTGACCCAATAGGCTCCTTCAAAATCCACTGTTCTGATAGACCTTTTTTTTCCAGGCACTCCAATGAGATTAAGTCGTGGTGTGGTGCTGTAAGATCAGCACTGGACTGCTAACCACAAGGTCAGTGATTCAAACCCACTAGTCGCCCCTCAGACTAGGGTCACTGTGAGTCAAAACCAACTTGATGGCACTTAACATCAACAATGAGACTAAGACAAATTTATTATTGAAAAAACTTGTTTGTTGCCATTCACTGACCAGAGAGACATGTTTAAATATGTTTTGTTTTGAATAAACTGGTGCACGTATGAACTGGAACCCTAGTAGTTGTTGTTGTTAACTATTGTTGGTTCCCACTCATAGCAACCCTGTATAGTGTTTCCAAGGCTTTAAATCTTTGCGGGAGCAGAAAGCCTCATCTTTCTCCCAAGGAGTGTCTGGTGGACCCAAACCACCAACCTTGTGGTTCAAAGTCCAGTGCTTATTGCATGAAGCCACTTGCACTCCCTGGAACCCTAGTAGCATTACTTTTTACTTACCCTCATATATAATGCTGGTAGAGCAAGTTTCACTATCAGTCCTTGGAGACATATTAGATAACCCTCTGGGAACTTTACAGCACTTCTCCTAAATTGGGATAGAAAAAAGGAGCCCTGATGGCAGTGACTAAGTGCTGGGCTGTTAACCGAAATGTTGGTGGTTCAAACCCACCAGTTTCACACCACAGAAAAGAGATATGGAAGTCAGCTTCTGCATAGATTTTCAACATTGGAAACCCAATGGCACAGTTCTACTATGTCTTAGAAGTTCGATATGAGTTGGCATTGACTCAATGGTAGGTAGTGGGTGGAGGGTAGGCTACAAAAGCCCTACCTGACAAAACACCAGTTCTTCAGTATAAGAATGGGAGAATGAAGTGGTATCTGGGAGGAGTATGTGGGAAAATCTTCTTTAAGGTGAACCTAGGTCTTTCCAAACAAAACTCATGTCATAAAGAAATTCTGTGGTCTCCAGACTATTAATAGACAACTGGAGGCAGCCTTAGACATAAAGCAGGTTGATGCAACCTGACTGTAGGAGAGTGGCCAGAATTAGATACTAATATTCTGTGTGGTGTACCGCTGTGGGATAAAGCACTGGACCGTAGGGTAGGTTTGAACCACAAGGTCGCAAGGTCAGTGTGAACCACAAAGTCAGTGGCTCAAACTCACCAGCAGCTCCTTGGAAACCCTATACAGGATCGAATGGACTTGATGGCACTTAACAAAAACAACAACTCTGTGTGAAATGCAAATGTACGGTCAACTTTTATCTACCTGTCTTTTAAAAGAGACCAGTGAATGAAGTTTGCATGGGGTGCTCCAGCCCCTGAATGCCTAGGCTGTCCTACCCCGAAAACACCTGGGCACTGCCCCTCCTATACGACGGAATTTCAAAAAGTTTGTGGACAAATTCCATTATCTTTGAATACCACTTTTTTCCACAAACTTTTTGAAGTCCCCTGGTATGATCAGGCCTCCCAGCTGCTGCTGTTGAGCTACTTCCAAACCACACCCATTTGACTTTCTAATGGGGGAGGAAAGGCGGTATTGAACAGGAGCTGAAGTCCCTATGGGACCCTTAAGGCAAAAGGCCAGTGTTGATAGAATTGAACTTGCTGGGACTTACTGTTAAGACATGCTGTCCCTTTACAATCAGAGGAGAAAGATCCAACTTCTTCCTCCTCTATCAGAGAACCCGTAATCCTATCCAGAGTAGTAAGAAACTGTGATCTTTGAGACCGCGCTTGTCTAGGGAGTCCCCCTTTTTTCCCCCACTAAGTCTCTTTTGGTTCTGTAGGACAAGCACTGGGCTGTTAACGGAAAAGTCATCAGTTAAAATCCACCAGCCACTCCCTAGAAACCCATTACAGAGTCCCTATGAGTCGGAACCAACTCGATGGGACTTAGCAACAACGAAGTCTCTTAAAGAAGTACAGTTGGAATGCTCCTTGGAAGCGAGAATGGTAAGACTCCCCATTTCACATACTTTGGACATGTTATCACTAGGGACCAATCCCTGGAGAATGGCATCATGCTTGGTTAAGTAGAGGGTCAGCGAGAAAGAGACCCTCTTAAGATGGATTGACACAGTGGCTGTAACAATGGACTCAAACATGGCAACTCTTTGAGCATGGTACCGGACCAGACAATGTGAGTTCTAGTATACATGGAGTCGCTGTGAGTCAGAACAGATTCAAAGGTACCTAACAACAAAGTCTCTTGAGGATCCTGAAATGGCCTTAAGGCTTGCTTAGATTTCTATCCATACTCTGTGAGACTGAAACGCCCTGGTAGCATAGTAGGTTTACGTGTTGGACTGCTACCTATAAGGTCAGCTGTTCAAACCCACTCCATGGGAGAAGGTTGGGGATGTTTGTTCTCATGAAGACTTACAGCCTCTAAAACCCTAGGGAGCAGTTCTACTCTATTATAGAGCCACCTTGAGTCAGAATCGATCCGATGGCAGTGGGCTTGGGTTTTCGGTGAGGCTATGCAGCTGTATCGATGCAAAGGTCTATTCACCTGGAAAACGTAACTACATTGCTTTGCTGGGAAACTAGAAAATCCTTGAGCTAATTCAGCTGGTTAACAGATTTTCGTAGGTATGTTGTTTTTGTTGTTAAGTGTTGTCAAGTCAGTTCCTACTCATAGAGACAGTGACTTGGGTTTCTGAGGAGTGACTGGTGGGTTTGAACCACCAACCTTGTGGTTAACAGTCTAGTGTTTATCCTATAGTGCCACACTAGGACTCTTAGGTATATTTCCTTCTAAAGAAATCTTATCTCCAAACTTGCTGTATTAAAAAAGATAAAAGGCATATTTTCTGTGCTTTAAAATAGAAGCTTCTCCCCCTACCTCTCTTGGCTTCCAGTTACCCCTGGCCCCTAAGGGTGCATCTCAGAACCCCTAGAGTTCTGCCAGAGCCCACTTAAAAATCCTGATGCAACGGAAAGAATTCTAAGCTTAGTATCAGACATAGATGCCTGTCACTGCAGAAACAGATTACCCAACAAGCAAGGTAAACACAGGCTAATTTATGATAATTTACTAATCCATAGTGAAACTGTTTACCAGAGACTAACAAGCAAACAGAAGTAAGCCCATGTTTACCTTGCTTATTGGATACTCCATCCTTGCCAGGGATCATAAATTTGAAAAAGAGGATTTGATTTTATAGGAAGGTGCTGCAGGGTTGGGAGAGTGACAGATGCCAGCCATACTTAGAAGTAAACTTTTGATGTAGTGAAAAAATGTGGAATTGTTCACTACAAATTAGTAAGTAAGAAAAAGTAAGCCTGTGCTGACCTTGTTTATAGGGTAATCAAGCACTACATCAGGGGAGCAGTGTTGTGTTGAGGTCAAAACATAACTCTAGAAACTTTAATTCCCAGACCTTGTAAGTACTGTCCCTCAGAAGATACGTAACCTCTGTAGGCCTCTTAAGTTTTCTCACCTATACATGAAAATACCTTTCTCACAAATCATCAATTGTATTATATGCAATAATGATAGTTTAATGCTTTTTAAAAGTTATATTTCAAAGTTGGAGTCCTAATGTGGTGCCACAAGATAAGCACCCGATCTCAAGATGGGCTTGAACTGCAAGGTCGGTGGTTCAAACTCACTAGCCATTCCTCAGAAACCCTATACAGGGTTCCTATGTGTTGGAACTGACTAGACAGCACTTAACAACAACAACAACAGCAATCGAAAGTTAGATATTATTAGTTATAATAAGGGTGCTTTGGAAATAGAAGTTTTGTCTGAGGGTAGTGTGATATTCTTCAAGCTGGTCCTATGGCTAAGCATCCTGATTAACAACTTGTCTAGGAGACAAAGATGCCTAGATCAGCCACTGCCTTCTGATTTGCAATATCTATGCTAAAGCAAAACTGCATGGTATGCAATACACCTGTGTGGGTTAGTGGATCACTGGTCCATATTTTTGGTTGTTTTCCATTTGAAGAAGATGACCAGATGAATGAGGCTAGATAAGTTTAGCAAGCAACAGGTTTACACAAATTTAAACAGAACTCTTTATAGTTGGACTTCTCTGGGCATTAACATGAATAATACATCTCTAAAAGGTGGCGCTATAGGATAAGCACTGGACTGCTAACCTCAAGGTCAGTGGTTCAAACTCACCAGATGCTCCTTGGAAACCCTACACAGGGTTGCCATGAGTTGGAACCAACTCGATGACCCTTAACAACAACAAAAGGGTTATGTGCTATGCAACATCATAAACTTACTTAACAACAGATCATTTATTTAAAATAGAACCACCATTTGCATTTTTTGTAACTCCTACAGAGTGTAATTTGGGAAATACTGCTCTAAAGAGATGCACATTTTATTACCATTTCAAGCTACCACTTTGTCCTTAATCCTGAAAGATCTTGGGAGGTCCCTGGAATGCTTCACAGAGTGTCATTTGAGAGCTTCACAGAGTGTCACGTGATCTTTCCCTAATTGTCTGAATCAAAAATATCAGCTAAGATTTATTGACTTTAAATTAAAGTTTAATTGTTTCACTTAAAAAGAAAAACACACACATACATAGAGGGAAATTCAGAAATCAAAAAAGAATTAAAGGCTTCGTGGCCAAAGATTGATGTTGTTGTTAAGTGTCCTTGAGCTGGTTTTGACTCATAGTGATCCTGTATAGGGTTTCAGAGGAACAGCTGGTGGGTTAGAAACACCACCGTACTTATGGTTAGCACCACACCAGGACAAAGAGTACCTTCTAGAAAAATGTTCTTATGTTTCTCTTCAACAATGATACCTGAAAAAGCTGGGAAAGGCCTAGCCACAAAGTGTTTTGGGAAACCATGCCTGTGTCTATGCATGTCCCTGAGTCTTCTAAAGAATGCTTAAAATCAGTCAAACAACCACAGCTTTTCAACCTGGCCATTTGGGGAGCGACGGAATTACACACTGTTATTTTCAAACTCTTTTACATGTTTAGACACAATCTATGGCATGATTTCCACTTCTACCAAACACTCCAGTGTCATAACCTTACTTGCATAAAAGTGAGCAAATCCCATGAAGGGGTTACCAATACAACTGAGCAAGCTAACCCTGCAGGTGCAGTCGAGTTTATAGCACCCTGTAAGCAAGTACCAACCATTTGTCTGACTGATGAATTAGTATCAGGCTAGTATCACCCCAGGGAGTTCTGGTGTGGCAGGATAATGCCCTGGATCTCAAAGTCAGTTTGAACCAAACAGTCAGTGGTTCAAACCTACCAGCTGCTTCTCGGAAACTCCAGACAGGGTCGCTATGAGTCAGAACTGACTCAATGGCACTTAACAACAGCAGTTTCCACAAAAATTATAGCAATAAGTTCCCCTCTCCATGCCGATGATCTGTAAATTGCACTTCAATTTTTTGTCATTTTGTACACTTCAGTCAACTGCCACAAAATAAACACTGATAGCTAGGCTAATTTGACAGCACTTAAAACCTTAACAACCTAAGCCCAATACATAAGCTTTCTTCAGATGTGGAAAACTAGAGGCGTTATAATACTATTTATGCACATGTTCATTCTCTAAAAGTGATGGAATTACCTTATTAGGAAAAGGTATTCATTTATTTTTAAAATGTGTCAAGAAAATTAAAAATATGTTGTTCAATCTTTACTTTTTTTTTTTAAGTTTTTATTGTGAATTATGTGATAGTTTACATGGGAGAACATTAGCTTTACATTTCTCCTATCGTATTTCATTTCATTGCAATGATTACAATACCTTCCATGCATCATCAAACAACCAAAGGCACACCCTGCAAGCCTGCCCCCCGGCCGCCAGCACACAGCCCCTCTCCCTCCCTGAGTCCAGAGTCCCCAGCCGCTTCATCTCTCCACGACATCATATCCGCCTCCATCTCTGGCATCACTGCTTCTATGGGTAGGGTTCCACACTATGCTCTTCTCCCTTGATGGTTCCAGGGACCTCCACTCCTGGATTGCAAAATCAACCACTCCCCTCCTTTTGTTACAAGATGTCTACCTTTACATTTCCAATCTTCACAGTCAGTCCTGATAGCAATTATTCACTATTGTACCACAAGAGTCTTATCCCCAATTCCTTTTATCAGCCCCGTCCAGACCAATTGGAAACCACTCAGTGTTGATTCTACCTTCCCCCACACCCTCTGGAACTAGGCTCCCTCTAGAAAGCCTGTAAGCCACTCACTTCTTGCCTTTGTAGCCCCTCCATTTTGGGTAGCCAATGTCTAAGTTGCCCAGCTCTGTCAACCCTGCGTACTGAGGGGATGGGACTGATCCTCACTGTAAAGATTTGTTCACTCTTTTGAGCTACTACATCCATAAGTATAGGTCAAATTCATAAAATTGTGTCAGATGACTCTTTTTCCTCTTCTTTCTTCTTCTAGTCAAGTTCTGATCATCCAGCCATTGAAGCCAAGTCAAGTGGGTACCATCTGCAAGTATGGGTGTTCTTGCGCATCTCCCTTCACTTCATAGCAGCTGGACACTTCACTCTGCTCTAGTCCTCTGTGGCCATGTCCCTGTCCCTGTCCCTGAGCCCAGAAGTCCCCAGCTAGCCAACCAGGTCTCAGCCCGGGTTCACAGGAGTCTATTGAATGTGGTTGGACTTAGCTCACAAATTTATTGCTGTTTTTTTCCCCACTTC